>NW_022261978.1:11342174-11574674 GCF_002021735.2 Oncorhynchus kisutch | reverse complement strand
CACTGTGTTTGTTTTTCTACAGGCTAGCCTTGGTTCTGTTCTGATAAATACAGCACTGTGTTTGTTTTTCTACTGGCTAGCCTTGGTTCTGTTCTGATAAATACAGCACTGTGTTTGTTTTTCTACAGGCTAGCCTTGGTTCTGTTCTGATAAATACAGCACTGTGTTTGTTTTTCTACAGGCTAGCCTTGGTTCTGTTCTGATAAATACAGCACTGCAATTCGCTGACCCCACGCCTCACTGTCTCCTTATTGTGTGTTTGTACTGGGTTAGTGTGTGTGTGTGTGTGTGTGTACTGGGTTAGTGTGTGTGTGTGTGTGTGTTTGTACTGGGTTAGTGTGTGTGTGTGTGTGTGTGTGTACTGGGTTTGTGTGTGTGTGTGTGTGTGTGTGTGTGTGTGTGTGTGTGTGTGTGTGTGTGTGTGTGTGTGTGTGTGTGTGTGTGTGTGTGTGTGTGTGTGTGTGTGTGTGCGTGCGTGTGTGTGTGTGTGTGTTTGTACTGGGTTAGTGTGTGTGTGTGTGTGTGTGTGTGTTTGTACTGGGTTAGTGTGTGTGTGTGTGTGTGTGTGTTTGTACTGGGTTAGTGTGTGTGTGTGTGTGTGTGTGTGTGTGTGTGTGTGTGTGTGTGTGTGTGTGTGTGTGTGTGTGTGTGTGTGTGTGTGTGTGTGTGTGTGTGTGTGTGTTTGTACTGGGTTAGTGTGTGTGTGTGTGTGTGTGTGTGTGTGTGTGTGTGTGTGTGTGTGTGTGTGTGTGTGTGTGTGTGTGTGCTACAGCTTCAGGTTTGGATATTTTCTTTATTGGTACAATACACAAGAAGGGGCCTCCCGAGTGGGGCAGAGGTCTAAGGCATCGCAGTGCTAAAGGCGTCACCACAGACCTGGATTCGATCCCGGGATGTGTCGTAGCCGACCGGGAGAGCCATGAGGCGGTGCACAACGGCCCAGCGTCGTCGTCCTGTTTAGGGAAGGGTTTGGCCGGCCGGGTTTGTCCTTGTCACATTGCGCTCTAGCGATTCCTTGCCGGGCGGATGCACGCTGACTTCGGTCATCAGTTGGACGGTGTTTTCCCTCCAACACATTGGTGTGGCTGTCTTCCGAGTTAAGCGAGCACAGTGTCAAGAAGCAGTGCGGCTCGGCCGGGTCATGTTTCGGCTCTCGGCCTTCGCCTCTCCCAGTAAGAGTTAGCAGAGACACTAGCTAACTGACCTTGGATCAGTCTATGGAGGCCTGTTTATTCCAAACCTGACTAACTGACCTCAGCATCGACCTTAGCAGAGACACTAGCTAACTGACCTTGGATCAGTCTATGGAGGCCTGTTTATTCCAAACCTGACAGGCTGATTACACTGCGAGCGTTGCAAAATACATTTAGAAATCCAATTATTGCAGCCAGACTGCTGGCCAACGAGTGTCTGCGTTGCCAAGGGCTAAAATAGAAGTCACTTCTATTTTTGACGCAGATTACACTGCAAGTCCTGCCTCTCCCATCTCCTCATTGGTTTATAGGAGCAGGTACCCACGTGCCATCTCCTCATTGGTTTATAGGAGCAGGTACCCACGTGCCATCTCCTCATTGGTTTATAGAAGCAGGTACCCACGTGCCACCTCCTCATTGGTTTATAGGAGCAGGTACCCACGTGCCATCTCCTCATTGGTTTATAGAAGCAGGTACCCACGTGCCACCTCCTCATTGGTTTATAGGAGCAGGTACCCACGTGCCATCACCTCATTGGTTTATAGAAGCAGGTACCCATCTGCTCATTGGTTTATAGGAGCAAGTACCCAAGTGCCATCACCTCATTGGTTTATAGAAGCAGGTACCCACGTGCCATCTCCTCATTGGTTTATAGGAGCAGGTACCCACGTGCCACCTCCTCATTGGTTTATAGGAGCAGGTACCCACATGCCATCTCCTCATTGGTTTATAGAAGCAGGTACCCATCTCCTCATTGGTTTATAGAAGCAGGTACCCATCTCCTCATTGGTTTATAGAAGCAGGTACCCATCTCCTCATTGGTTATACCCACGTAGGTGACTGAAAGACCAACGGAGACACGAGCTAACTTATGAAACTTGCCAATTGCAATCTAATGTCCAGAGGAGAAAAAGCATGGAAGGAGGAGAGATATTATATACATGGTACATATACTAGTACTGTATATATATATTATTATATACATGGTACATATACTAGGACTGCATATATATATTATTATATACATGGTACATATACTAGTACTGTATATATATATTATTATATACATGGTATATATATATATATATACTAGTACTGTATATATATATTATTATATACATGGTACATATACCAGTACTGTATATATATATTATTATATACATGGTACATATACTAGTACTGTATATATATTATTATATACATGGTACATATACTAGTACTGTATATATATATATATATATATTATTATATACATGGTACATGTACTAGTACTGTATCTATATATTATTATATACGTGGTACATATACTAGTACTGTATATATATATTATTAAATACATGGTACATATACTAGTACTATATATATATATATATATATATTTTATATACATGGTACATATGCTAGTACTGTATATATATAGTAGTATATACATGGTACATATACTAGTACTGTATATACATATTATTATATACATGGTACATATACTAGTACTGTGTATACATATATATATATATATAGTATTATAGACATGGTACATATACTAGTACTGTATATATATATTATTATATACATGGTACATATACTAGTACTGTATATATATATTATTATATACATGGTACATATACTAGTACTGTATATATATATATATTATTATATACATGGTATATATACTAGTACTGTATATATATATTATTATATACATGGTATATATACTAGTACTGTATATATATATATATAATTATATACATGGTACATATACTAGTACTGTATATATATATTATTATATACATGGTATATATATACTAGTACTGTATATATATATTATTATATACATGGTATATATACTAGTACTGTATATATATATATAATTATATACATGGTACATATACTAGTACTGTATATATATATTATTATATACATGGTATATATACTAGTACTGTATATATATATTATTATATACATGGTACATATACTAGTACTGTATATATATATTATTATATACATGGTATATATATACTAGTACTGTATATATATATTATTATATACATGGTACATATACTAGTACTGTATATATATATTATTATATACATGGTATATATATACTAGTACTGTATATATATTATTATATACATGGTACATATACTAGTACTGTATATATATATTATTATATACATGGTACATATACTAGTACTGTATATATATATTATTATATACATGGTACATATACTAGTACTGTATATATATATTATTATATACATGGTATATATATACTAGTACTGTATATATATATTATTATATACATGGTACATATACTAGTACTGTATATATATATTATTATATACATGGTATATATATACTAGTACTGTATATATATATTATTATATACATGGTACATATACTAGTACTGTATATATATATTATTATATACATGGTATATATATACTAGTACTGTATATATATATTATTATATACATGGTACATATACTAGTACTGTATATATATTATTATATACATGGTATATATATACTAGTACTGTATATATATATTATTATATACATGGTACATATACTAGTACTGTATATATATATTATTATATACATGGTATATATATACTAGTACTGTATATATATATTATTATATACATGGTACATATACTAGTACTGTATATATATATTATTATATACATGGTATATATATACTAGTACTGTATATATATATTATTATATACATGGTACATATACTAGTACTGTATATATATATTATTATATACATGGTATATATATACTAGTACTGTATATATATATTATTATATACATGGTACATATACTAGTACTGTATATATATTATTATATACATGGTATATATATACTAGTACTGTATATATATATTATTATATACATGGTACATATACTAGTACTGTATATATATATTATTATATACATGGTATATATATACTAGTACTGTATATATATATTATTATATACATGGTATATATATACTAGTACTGTATATATATATTATTATATACATGGTATATATATACTAGTACTGTATATATATATTATTATATACATGGTATATATATACTAGTACTGTATATATATATTATTATATACATGGTATATATATACTAGTACTGTATATATATATTATTATATACATGGTACATATACTAGTACTGTATATATATATTATTATATACATGGTACATATACTAGTACTGTATATATATATTATTATATACATGGTATATATATACTAGTACTGTATATATATATATTATTATATACATAGTATATATACTAGTACTGTATATATATATTATTATATACATAGTACATATAATAGTACTTGTAACGTATATATATATACATATATTATTATATACAGTGCCTTGCGAAAGTATTCGGCCCCCTTGAACTTTTCGACCTTTTGCCACATTTCAGGCTTCAAACATAAAGATATAAAACTGTATTTTTTTGTGAAGAATCAACAACAAGTGGGACACAATCATGAAGTGGAACGACATTTATTGGATATTTCAAACTTTTTTAACAAAACAAAAACTGAAAAATTGGGCATGCAAAATTATTCAGCCCCTTTACTTTCAGTGCAGCAAACTCTCTCCAGAAGTTCAGTGAGGATCTCTGAATGATCCAATGTTGACCTAAATGACTAATGATGATAAATACAATCCACCTGTGTGTAATCAAGTCTCCGTATAAATGCACCTGCACTGTGATAGTCTCAGAGGTCCGTTAAAAGCGCAGAGAGCATCATGAAGAACAAGCTACACACCAGGCAGGTCCGAGATACTGTTGTGAAGAAGTTTAAAGCCGGATTTGGATACAAAAAGATTTCCCAAGCTTTAAACATCCCAAGGAGCACTGTGCAAGCGATAATATTGAAATGGAAGGAGTATCAGACCACTGCAAATCTACCAAAACCTGGCCGTCCCTCTAAACTTTCAGCTCATACAAGTAGAAGACTGATCAGAGATGCATCCAAGAGGACCATGATCACTCTGGATGAACTGCAGAGATCTACAGCTGAGGTGGGAGACTCTGTCCATAGGACAACAATCAGTCGTATATTGCACAAATCTGGCCTTTATGGAAGAGTGGCAAAAAGAAAGCCATTTCTTAAAGATATCCATAAAAAGTGTTGTTTAAAGTTTGCCACAAGCCACCTGGGAGACACACCAAACATGTGGAAGAAGGTGCTCTGGTCAGATGAAACCAAAATTGAACTTTTTGGCAACAATGCAAAACGTTATGTTTGGTGTAAAAGCAACACAGCCCCATCACCCTGAGCACACCATCCCCACTGTCAAACATGGTGGTGGCAGCATCATGGTCTGGGCCTGCTTTTCTTCAGCAGGGACAGGGAAGATGGTTAAAATTGATGGGAAGATGGATGGAGCCAAATACAGGACCATTCTGGAAGAAAACCTGATGGAGTCTGCAAAAGACCTGAGACTGGGACGGAGATTTGTCTTCCAACAAGACAATGATCCAAAACATAAAGCAAAATCTACAATGGAATGGTTCAAAAATAAACATATCCGGGTGTTAGAATGGCCAAGTCAAAGTCCAGACCTGAATCCAATCGAGAATCTGTGGAAAGAACTGAAAAGGAAGGTCACCTAACAGAACATCTCTTGGAAGGAGGAGAGATGACTAGAAACGATTTGGTTGACCATTTTACGTGTGGATTAATTTGGTGAAGTAAAGGACCTTGTGCATTTCTGGTAAAATAACGACTCAATGTTAATATCCCAGGACAAATTAGCTAGCAACAGCTTGCTAGCTTAATAGTACATATTAGCTAGCAAGTGCAAGCTAGCTAGCTAAATTTCCAAAATGTTAAATGCTTTTCGACCTGTCCCCAAATTAATGTAATTGGTTCAGAGTTTGTTTTGATATTTTAACCTGCGTGTCGTGATCGCGTTTGGGTAAAATGTATTCACGATGGCGTACGATGGTGCGCGGCCGGTTTGGGTTCCGTGTAACTAACTGACCTTGGATCAGTCTACGGAGGCCTGTCTAGTCCAAACCTTTTACAGGTCTGTGAGAGCCAGAAATCTTGCTTGTTTGTAGGTGACCAAATACTTATTTTCCACCATAATTTGCAAATAAATTCATTAAAAATCCTACAATGTGATTTTCTGGATTTTTTTTCTCCTTTTGTCTGTCATAGTTAAAGTGTACCTATGATGAAAATTACAGGCCTCTCTCATCTTTTTAAGTGGGAGAACTTGCACAATTGGTGACTGGCTTAATACTTTTTTGCCCCATTGTAACTAACTGACCCCAGCATCAACCTTAGCAGAGACACTAGCTAATTGGTGTCCTACATTCTGGTCTTTTCCTGCTGATCTGGTGTTCATTTTTAGCCGTGGTACATTCAGCTACAGAGATGGAAGAGGGGAGGGGAGAGAGAAAGCAACATGGAGCGAGAGAGAGAGAAAGAAACATGGACAATGGCCTGGTTTAGTCAGTCTGTGGAAACAGCACGTCTGGGACCTGATGGAGGGAGAAACAGAGAGAGATAGAGGGAGGGAGAGAGGAGGGAGAGACAGAGAGAGGGAGGGAGGGAGAGAGAGGGAGAAGGAGAGACAGAGAGAGAGAGGGAGGGAGAGAGAGAGATGGAGGGAGAGGGGGAGACAGAGAGATAGAGGGAGGGAGAGGGAAAGGAGGTAGGGAGAGGGGTTAGAGAGTGAAAAGGGAAGAGAAGAGAGAGGAGGAGAGAATAGGAAAGACAGGAAATGGGAAGGGATAGAGAGTAACGGGGAGGAGAGAGAACGAGAGCAAAGATCTAGAGAGAAAAGGAGATCGGAGAAGGGGTCATGTTTCCTATTCACACACTTCCTGCCCAGAGACAAATGGAGCAACTGAAAATATTAACAACTCACACACACACAGACAGACGCCACATTAGACAGAATACCACCCTCCCTCTCAAACCAACCCCCTGTGGCGCCCTACAAAGCCAGGGAGAGAAGGAAAGAGAGAAAAGAGGAGGGATGGAAAAGAGAAGAGAGTTTAGATGGAAAGAACCCCTTCGTTTATAGTAGAGAGTTCAGATGGAAAGAAACTCTTCGTTTATAGTAGAGAGTTCAGATGGAAGGGACCCCTTCGTTTATAGTAGAGAGTTCAGATGGAAAGAAACTCTTCGTTTATAGTAGAGAGTTTCTAATGGAAGGAACCCCTTCGTTTATAGTAGAGAGGAGAAGAGAACACAGGACTTCTTGTCCTTCCAGACCACTGAGTGTGTTTTTGTTTGTACAAACAATAGTTGCTCTGAAACCTCTCCTCATGTAACCCCTGTACAAACACACACACCCCCGGGCAACCCAAACCGTGATGACATTGAATCAACATGGAAAACTGATTGGATGTGAAAAAGTCAGGGAGTCTTTTATTCACCAACTTGTAACCTAAATACAATGACACGGTGACATTCTGTTGTTGATTTCAGCCAATGACACGGTGTATATTATTATATACATGGTACATATACTAGTACTGTATATATTATTATATTATTATATACATGGTATATATATACAGGCACTGTATATATATATATTTCTATATATATATCTATCTATTATTATATACATGGTACATATACTAGTACTGTATATATATATATATATATATATATATAATTATTTACATGGTATATGGGCTCTCCAAGATGGCGTAGCAGTCGGACGTCTTGTCGTGTCGTGTCCCTTGTATATATCGTTTTTTTAAAAACATATTTTTCTTCGCATGTCTTTTAAAACGTTTTGCTAAACCTCAACTTCCAAATACTCTCTCTCTCTCTCTCGGAGGACCTGAGCCCTAGGACCATGCCCCAGGACTACCTGACATGATGACTCCTTGCTGTCCCCAGTCTACCTGGCCATGCTGCTGTTCCAGTTTCAACTTCCACCTGACTGTGCTGCTGCTCTAGTTTCAACTGTTCTGCCTTATTATTATTCGACCATGCTGGTCATTTATGAACATTGAACATCTTGGCCATGTTCTGTTATAATCTCCACCCGGCACAGCCAGAAGAGGACTGGCCACCCCACATAGCCTGGTTCCTCTCTAGGTTTCTTCCTAGGTATTGGCCTTTCTAGGGAGTTTTTCCTAGCCACCGTGCTTCTACACCTGCATTGCTTGCTGTTTGGGGTTTTAGGCTGGGTTTCTGTACAGCACTTTGAGATATCAGCTGATGTACGAAGGGCTATATAAATAAATTTGATTTGATTTGATTTGCAACCCGCCTCACCCTATTGCTATTTTTTCTAAAGTATTTATATTTACTTCGGATCCGGAACCCCTCAACCGAAGCCAGCTAACTACCAGCTATCAGTCAGCAAACCATTGCTAGCGGTCTTCAGCTAACCGGTCATCAGCTAACCTTTAGCTCGGAAAGCTCTCGCCAGTTCGAACAACGCGACTATCCAGAGCATAACGGATCTATTTTTTTTTTATCCCCGGATTCCCACCGCATACGGAACATTTTCAGCTGGATCTTCACAACTAGCTAACTAGCTAACCGCAACCCCGGATGATTACTCCTGGCTAGCGTTTCCACCCACTTAGCTTGAAGCTAGCCCGGCCAGAGCTCCTGTGCTACCACCGAAGCATACTCCTGGGCTACAATATCCGGACCGGTCTATCGATGTCACCGCATGAAGAGGCATAAACAGACTCACCCCATCGCGACGCCCCCCAAAGGCTAACTTTCTAGCACTTGCTATCGCCTTGCTTGCTAATTCGGCCTGCTAACTGCTAGCTTGTTTAGCCCCGGTCCGCTAACTGCTACCTTGTTTAGCCCCGGTCCGCTAACTGCTACCTTGTTTAGCCTACTAACTGTTAGCTTGTTAGCACAGGCCTGCTAACCGTCTGAATCGCCGCGTCCCAAACACTCACTGGACCCATATTTACTTTACTTTCAATCTCTTTTCGATTTTTTATTTGTTTATACCTTCCGGTAACCTGCCTCACCCAATGTGATACGGAATCGCTATTATTTAAAATTTTTAGAACACACTCAAGAACCTCCAGAAGCTAACCAGCTAACTAGCTACAAGCTATTTAGTCATTGTACTCACCAGTCCAGCTTCCCTGCCCCATCCACCGCTGCCCCCTGGACACTGATCACTTGGCTACATAGCTGATGCATGCTGGACTGCCCATTAATCACAGTACTCTATTCTGCTTGTTTATGTTTTATCTGTCGGCCCCAGCCGCACTCAGGCTCTGTGTGTAGTTAATCCGACCCTCCCTGCCTAGTCAACGCCATTTTACCTGCTGTTGTTGTGCTAGCTGATTAGCTGTTGTTGTCTCACCTACTGTTTTAGCTACTGTTTTAGCTAGCTCTCCCAATTCAACACCTGTGATTACTGTATGTCTCTCTCAAATGTCAATATGCCTTGTATACTGTTGTTCAGGTTAGTTATAATTGTTTTAGTTTACAATGGAGCCCCTAGTTCCACTCTTCATACCCCTGATACCTCCTTTGTCCCACCTCCCACACATGCGGTGACCTCACCCATTACAACCAGCATGTCCAGAGATACAACCTCTCTCATCATCACCCAGTGCCTGGGCTTACCTTCGCTGCACCCGCACCCCACCATACCCCTGTCTGCGCATTATGCCCTGAATATATTCTACCATGCCCAGAAATCTGCTCCTTTTATTCTCTGTCCCCAACGCTCTAGGCGACCAGTTTTGATAGCCTTTAGCCGCACCCTCATTCTACTCCTCCTCTGTTCCGCGGGTGATGTGGAGTTAACCCCAGGCCCTGCATGTCCCCAGGCACCCTCATTTGTTGACTTCTGTGATCGAAAAAGCCTTGGTTTCATGCATGTCAACATCAGAAGCCTCCTCCCTAAGTTTGTTTTACTCACTGCTTTAGCACACTCTGCTAACCCTGATGTCCTTGCCGTGTCTGAATCCTGGCTCAGGAAGGCCACCAAAAATTCTGAGATTTCCATACCCAACTATAACATTTTCAGTCAAGATAGAACTGCCAAAGGGGGAGGAGTTGCAGTTTACTGCAGAGAGAGCCTGCAAAGTAATGTCATACTTTCCAGGTCCATACCCAAACAGTTCGAACTACTAATTTTGAAAATTACTCTCTCCAGAAATAAGTCTCTCACTGTTGCCGCCTGCTACCGACCCCCCTCAGCTCCCAGCTGTGCCCTGGACACCATTTGTGAATTGATCGCCCCCCATCTAGCTTCAGAGTTTGTTCTGTTAGGTGACGTAAACTGGGATATGCTTAACACCCCGGCAGTCCTACAATCTAAGCTAGATGCCCTCAATCTCACACAAATCATCAAGGAACCCACCAGGTACAACCCTAAATCTGTAAACAAGGGCACCCTCATAGACGTCATCCTGACCAACTGGCCCTCCAAATACACCTCCGCTGTCTTCAACCAGGATCTCAGCGATCACTGCCTCATTGCCTGTATCCGCTACGGAGCCGCAGTCAAACGACCACCCCTCATCACTGTCAAACGCTCCCTAAAACACTTCTGTGAGCAGGCCTTTCTAATCGACCTGGCCCGGGTATCCTGGAAGGACATTGACCTCATCCCGTCAGTTGAGGATGCCTGGTCATTCTTTAAAAGTAACTTCCTCACCATTTTAGATAAGCATGCTCTGTTAAAAAAATGCAGAACTAAGAACAGATATAGCCCTTGGTTCACTCCAGACCTGACTGCCCTCGACCAGCACAAAAATATCCTGTGGCGGACTGCAATAGCATCGAATAGTCCCCGCGATATGCAACTGTTCAGGGAAGTCAGGAACCAACACAGGAGACACCCTGGACCCAAACTGTTACAGACCTATATCCATCCTGCCCTGCCTATCTAAGGTCTTTGAAAGCCAAGTCAACAAACAGGTCACTGACCATCTCGAATCCCACCGTACCTTCTCCGCTGTGCAATCTGGTTTCCGAGCCGGTCACGGGTGCACCTCAGCCACGCTCAAGGTACTAAACGATATCATAACCGCCATCGATAAAAGACAGTACTGTGCAGCCGTCTTCATCGACCTTGCCAAGGCTTTCGACTCTGCCAATCACCATATTCTTATCGGCAGACTCAGTAGCCTCGGTTTTTCGGATGACTGCCTTGCCTGGTTCACCAATTACTTTGCAGACAGAGTTCAGTGTGTCAAATCGGAGGGCATGCTGTCCGGTCCTCTGGCAGTCTCTATGGGGGTGCCACAGGGTTCAATCCTCGGGCTGACTCTTTTCTCTGTATATATCAATGATGTTGCTCTTGCTGCGGGCGATTCCCTGATCCACCGCTACGCAGACGACACCATTCTATATACTTCCGGCCCGTCCTTGGACACTGTGCTATCTAACCTCCAAACGAGCTTCAATGCCATACAACACTCCTTCCGTGGCCTCCAACTGCTCTTAAACGCTAGTAAATCCAAATGCATGCTTTTCAACCGTTCGCTGCCTGCACCCGCACGCCTAACCAGCATCACCACCCTGGATGGTTCCGACCTTGAATATGTGGACATCTATAAGTACCTAGGTGTCTGGCTAGACTGTAAACTCTCCTTCCAGACTCATATCAAACCTCTCCAATCGAAAATCAAATCAAGAGTCGGCTTTCTATTCCGCAACAAAGCCTCCTTCACTCACGCCGCCAAACTTACCCTAGTAAAACTGACTATCCTACCGATCCTCGACTTCGGCGATGTCATCTACAAAATTGCTTCCAACACTCTACTCAGCAAACTGGATGCAGTTTATCACAGTGCCATCCGTTTTGTCACTAAAGCACCTTATACCACCCACCACTGCAACTTGTATGCTCTAGTCGGCTGGCCCTCGCTACATATTCGTCGCCAGACCCACTGGCTCCAGGTCATCTACAAGTCCATGCTAGGTAAAGCTCTGCCTTATCTCAGTTCACTGGTCACGATGGCAACACCCATCCGTAGCACGCGCTCCAGCAGGTGTATCTCACTGATCATCCCTAAAGCCAACACCTCATTTGGCCGCCTTTCGTTCCAGTTCTCTGCTGCCTGTGACTGGAACGAATTGCAAAAATCGCTGAAGTTGGAGACTTTTATCTTCCTCACCAACTTCAAACATCTGCTATCTGAGCAGCTAACCGATCGCTGCAGCTGTACATAGTCTATCGGTAAATAGCCCACCCATTTTTACCTACCTCATCCCCATACTGTTTTTATTTATTTACTTTTCTGCTCTTTTGCACACCAATATCTCTACCTGTACATGACCATCTGATCATTTTTCACTCCAGTGTTAATCTGCAAAATTGTAATCATTCGCCTACCTCCTCATGCCTTTTGCACACAATGTATATAGACTTGTTAATTGTTTACTCCATGTGTAACTCTGTGTTGTCTGTTCACACTGCTATGCTTTATCTTGGCCAGGTCGCAGTTGCAAATGAGAACTTGTTCTCAACTAGCCTACCTGGTTAAATAAAGGTGAAATAAATAAAAAAATATATATATATACTAGTACTGTATATATATATCTATATAGTATTATTTACATGGTATATATACTAGTACTGTATATATATATCTATATATTATTATTTACATGGTATATATATACTAGTACTGTATATATATATCTATATATTATTATTTACATGGTATATATACTAGTACTGTATATATATATCTATATATTATTATTTACATGGTATATATACTAGTACTGTATATATATATCTATATAGTATTATTTACATGGTATATATATACTAGTACTGTATATATATATCTATATAGTATTATTTACATGGTATATATATACTAGTACTGTAAATAGAAATCTATATATTATTATTTACATCTATATATTATTATTTACATGGTATATATACTAGTACTGTATATATATATCTATATATTATTATGTACATGGTATATATACTAGTACTGTATATATATATCTATATATTATTATTTACATGGTATATATACTAGTACTGTAAATCAAAACTAGAGGTTGAAGTGATGTCTGCCCAGAGGGACAGAACAACAAACACAAAACCAGTGGACGTGGCTGTGTGTGTGTGTGTGTGTGTGTGTGTGTGTGTGTGAGTGGATGTGTGTGTGTGTGTGTGTGTGTGAGTGGATGTGTTTAACTCTATACTTGTGAGGACCAGAAGTGACCCACAACAATAGCAAACAAACAAACGTGACAAACTAGGGGCCATTTTGTTAGTCCCCACAAGGTTAGTTATACAAACTGTGTGTGTGTGTGTGTGTGTGTGTGTGTGTGTGTGTGTGTGTGTGTGTGTGTGTGTGTGTGTGTGTGTGTGTGTGTGTGTGTGTGTGTGTGTGTGTGTGTGTGTGTGTGAGAGAGAGAGGTCCCATGACTTTGGTTAAGCTGATATTTCCTCGAGGGTCGTTTGATTGGACCTAAAGCTGAACTCTGGTATTTAATAACCAGGGAGGGAGGGAGATCTCTGGACACTCTCAGGTGTTAGTGATGTGGCTGTTAGACTGTTGACTCTGAACTCAAAGATGTCAACTCACTGCACACACACTGAAATTACTACCCAGCATGGAGCAGAGTCTATACACACACTGATAACACATACACACACTGATAACACACACCGATTTCACACACACACTGCAAACACATTCAACCTACATACAAACACACCCAGTATTCATCATTGTCCCTAGTAGTGTGTCGGTTGGTTCCTATGTCAGACCGTTTTTTCTGACATGACACTAAAATCACACACCAAGATAAAAAATAAATTCCCCACACAGTGTTGATTCTATGTCAGAAGTTTCTATCACTTCAGAGCGTTGGCCTAGTGGTTAGAGCGTTGGCCTAGTGGTTAGAGCGTTGGCCTAGTGGTTAGAGCGTTGGCCTAGTGGTTAGAGCGTTGGCCTAGTGGTTAGAGCATTGACCTAGTGGTTAGAGCGTTGGCCTAGTGGTTAGAGCGTTGGCCTAGTGGTTAGAGCGTTGGCCTAGTGGTTAGAGCGTTGGCCTAGTGGCTAGAGCGTTGGCCTAGTGGTTAGAGCGTTGACCTAGTGGTTAGAGCGTTGGCCTAGTGGTTAGAGCGTTGGCCTACCCTGTACCCCCTACACCCTACCCTGTACCCCCTACCCTGTACCCCCTACACCCTACCCTGTACCCCCTAACCCCTACCCTGTCCCCCCTACACCCTACCCTGTACCCCCTACCCTGTACCCCCTACACCCTACCCTGTACCCCCTACACCCTACCCTGTACCCCCTACCCCCTACCCTGTACCCCCTACACCCTACCCTGTACCCCCTACACCCTACCCTGTACCCCCTACCCTGTACCCCCTACACCCTACCTGTACCCCCTACACCCTACCCTGTACCCCCTACCCCCTACCCTGTACCCCCTACCCTGTACCCCCTACACCCTACCCTGTACCCCCTACACCCTACCCTGTACCCCCTACCCCCTACCCTGTACCCCCTACACCCTACCCTGTACCCCCTACACCCTACCCTGTACCCCCTACACCCTACCCTGTACCCCCTACACCCTACCCGACACCGGCCAAACCCAGACGACCTACCCCCTACACCCTACCCGACACCGGCCAAACCCAGACGACCTACCCCCTACACCCTACCCTGTACCCCCTACACCCTACCAGACACCGGCCAAACCCAGACGACCTACCCCCTACACCCTACCCGACACCGGCCAAACCCAGACGACCTACCCCCTACACCCTACCCGACACCGGCCAAACCCAGACGACACCCTACCCGACACCGGCCAAACCCAGACGACCTACCCCCTACACCCTACCCGACACCGGCCAAACCCAGACGACCTACCCCCTACCCCCTACCCGACACCGGCCAAACCCAGACGACCTACCCCCTACACCCTACCCGACACCGGCCAAACCCAGACGACCTACCCCCTACACCCTACCCGACACCGGCCAAACCCAGACGACCTACCCCCTACACCCTACCCGACACCGGCCAAACCCAGACGACCTACCCCCTACACCCTACCCGACACCGGCCAAACCCAGACGACGCTGGGCCAATTGTGCGCCCATCCTATGGGACTTCCAATCAAGGCCGGATGTGATTCAGCCTGGATTCAAACCAGGGACTGTAGTAACGCCTCTTGCACTGAATTGCAGTGCCTTAGACCGCTGCTCCACTCAGGAAGTCAGAGGGTGACTTCCAGAGTGGTGTAGGGCAGGGTGGTGTTTTTTATTTATTTATTTATTTTACCTTTATTTAACCAGGTAGGTAAGTTGAGAACAAGTTCTCATTTACAATTGCGACCTGGCCAAGATAAAGCAAAGCAGTTCGACAGATAAAACGACACAGAGTTACACATGGAGTAAAAACAAACATACAGTCAATAATGCAGTATAAACAAGTCTATATACAATGTGAGCAAATGAGGTGAGAAGGGAGGTAAAGGCAAAAAATATACAAAGTGTAGGGCAGAGTGGTGTAGAGTGGTGTAGGGCAGGGTGGTGTAGGGCAGGGTGGTGTAGGGCAGAGTGGTGTAGGGCAGGGTGGTGTAGGGCAGAGTGGTGTAGGGCAGGGTGGTGTAGGGCAGGGTGGTGTAGGGCAGGGTGGTGTAGGGCAGAGTGGTGTAGGGCAGGGTGGTGTAGGGCAGAGTGGTGTAGGGCACTCAGGACTACCTGACATGATGACTCCTTGCTGTCCCCAGTCTACCTGGCCATGCTGCTGCTCCAGTTTCAACTTCCACCTGACTGTGCTGCTGCTCTAGTTTCAACTGTTCTGCCTTATTATTATTCGACCATGCTGGTCATTTATGAACATTGAACATCTTGACCATGTTCTGTTATAATCTCCACCCGGCACAGCCAGAAGAGGACTGGCCACCCCACATAGCCTGGTTCCTCTCTAGGTTTCTTCCTAGGTATTGGCCTTTCTAGGGAGTTTTTCCTAGCCACCGTGCTTCTCCACCTGCATTGCTTGCTGTTTGGGGTTTTAGGCTGGGTTTCTGTACAGCACTTTGAGATATCAGCTGATGTACGAACGGCTATATAAATAAATTTGATTTGATTTGATTTGGTGTAGGGCAGAGTGGTATAGGGCAGGGTGGTGTAGGGCAGAGTGGTGTAGGGCAGGGTGGTGTAGGGCAGGGTGGTGTAGGGCAGGGTGGTGTAGGGCAGGGTGGTGTAGGGCAGGGTGGTGTAGGGCAGGGTGGTGTAGGGAAATCACTAAACCCATTGGCTTCAGGAAACACTCACTCAAATCATGCTCCACTTTTAAATAATAAAACAACACTCTCTCCTCTCTCACTCTTCTCTCTCTCTCCTCACTCTTCTCTCTCTCTCCTCACTCTTCTCTCTCTCTCCTCTCTCTCCTCACTCTTCTCTCACTCTCCTCACTCTTCTCTCTCTCTCCTCACTCTCTCCTCACTCTTCTCTCTCTCTCCTCACTCTCCTCTCTCTCTCTCCTCACTCACTCTCCTCCCTCTCTCTCCTCCCTCTCCTCCCTCCCTCTCTCTCCTCACTCTCCTCCCCCTCTCCTCACTCTTCTCTCTCTCCTCACTCTTCTCTCTCTCCTCACTCTTCTCTCTCTCTCCTCTCTCTCCTCACTCTTCTCTCTCTCTCCTCACTCTTCTCTCTCTTCTCTCTCTCCTCACTCTTCTCTCTCCTCACTCTTCTCTCTCCTATCTCCTCACTCTTCTCTCTCCTATCTCCTCACTCTTCTCTCTCTCCTCACTCTTCTCTCTCTCTTCTCTCTCTCTCCTCACTCTCCTCCCTCTCTCCTCACTCTTCTCTCTCTCCTCTCTCTCCTCACTCTTCTCTCTCTCCTCACTCTTCTCTCTCTCCTCACTCTTCTCTCTCTCTCTCCTCTCTCTCCTCACTCTTCTCTCTCTCTCCTCACTCTCCTCACTCTCCTCCCTCTCTCCTCACTCTCCTCCCTCTCTCTCCTCACTCTCCTCCCTCTCTCCTCACTCTCTCTCTCAACATACCAAGTCAGGAAAACGTTGACACCAGTGGTTTGAAATATCAAAACAGTATCTTTATTTATTTTCCTGGTAGATGATCAAGAGTTATGTCCCAATGGAACTCACGTGGGTCGGTCAGTAACAGTCTACTATAACCTCGTCAGTGTGTGAGGTGTCTGTAGCGATCAGGACGTGTGTTGGTCAGTAACAGTCTACTATAACCTCGTCAGTGTGTGAGGTGTCTGTAGCGATCAGGACGTGGGTCGGTCAGTAACAGTCTACTATAACCTCGTCAGTGTGTGAGGTGTCTGTAGCGATCAGGACGTGGGTCGGTCAGTAACAGTCTACTATAACCTCGTCAGTGTGTGAGGTGTCTGTAGCGATCAGGACGTGGGTCGGTCAGTAACAGTCTACTATAACCTCGTCAGTGTGTGAGGTGTCTGTAGCGATCAGGACGTGTGTTGGTCAGTAACAGTCTACTATAACCTCGTCAGTGTGTGAGGTGTCTGTAGCGATCAGGACGTGGGTCGGTCAGTAACAGTCTACTATAACCTCGTCAGTGTGTGAGGTGTCTGTAGCGATCAGGATGTGGGTCGGTCAGTAACAGTCTACTATAACCTCGTCAGTGTGTGAGGTGTCTGTAGCGATCAGGACGTGTGTTGGTCAGTAACAGTCTACTATAACCTCGTCAGTGTGTGAGGTGTCTGTAGCGTTCAGAATGTCGTCCAGTAGAGAGAGAGGTGAGTTCTGGACATGGTCACTACTCTGTGATAACACACTCTGCCTCTCCTCTAGACCCAACGACCACAGCGCCTCACACACCCTCGCGCTACCCTCACACACACTCTTCCCCGTCGACCTTTCGCAGGCTTCGGAACCAGCCCCGTCTGTCCTATCAGAATCTCTGTTCTTGTTCGGCCTATCACAACCTACTTCCCTGGACTCTTTAACCCAATCAGATCCTCTCTTCTCCTGTAACTTCCTCGTGACCTCCCGCTCCCAAACCTGACCCCTCAGATCAAAAGTCACCTTGGCAACTGTTGTGTCGTCAGTTGTCATAGCACCTTTCCCTAGCGACCGGGACGGACACACCGCGTCTCGTAGTCGTAGCAACAGACTACAGGCTTTTAAAGCTACAGGTCTGTCGCAATCAAACAGGCCATTGAGTAACGCTGTGACAACACCGAGCTCCACCAACCGAGACAGACCACACACTACAGATGTAGTTGGGTGTGTGTGTGTGGGGGGTGTGTGTGTGAGGGGTGTGTGTGTGGGGTGTGTGTGTGTGTCAGTTGGGTGTGTGTGTGTGAGGGGTGAGGGCTGGCTTGGTGTCACAGCGTAGGGGTGTGTGAGGTCAGTGTGTGTTAGTAGGGGTGAGGGCTGGCTTGGCGTCACAGCGTAGGGGTGTGTGAGGTCAGTGTGTGTTAGTAGGTTTGTCCCTCCAGAGCCACCGTAAGGGGGAGGAGCTGACCCCAGCTCTGACTCCTGGTGACCTGGTAGTGTTTCCTCCATCAGGAGCTCAACCAGCTCCAGGGTGTGAACTTTGACCTCCCAGTCCAGATCAGTGCTGCCCAGCGATAGGACAGAACACAGCGAGGAGGAGGAGGAGGAAGATGAGGGGTGTGTCTTTAGCCAGCTGATGAAGAACTGGACCACAGCACGTCTGGGGAAGCCCTCTGAATCCTGAGACAGGATGTCTAGTAACTGACCCAGGGTCTGCTCCTGGAGAGAACACACACAGTAACAACAGTTACCTGTATAACAGTAACAACAGTTAACTGACCCAGGGTCTGCTCCTGGAGAGAACACACACAGTAACAACAGTTACCTGTATAACAGTAACAACAGTTAACTGACCCAGGGTCTGCTCCTGGAGAGAACACACACAGTAACAACAGTTACCTGTATAACAGTAACAACAGTTAACTGACCCAGGGTCTGCTCCTGGAGAGAACACACACAGTAACAACAGTTAACTGACAACAGTTAATACACACTGTCAGATATACAGTGGGGCAAAAAAAGTATTTAGTCAGCCTCCAATTGTGCAAGTTCTCCCACTTAAAAAGATGAGAGAGGCCTGTAATTTTCATCATAAGTACACTTCAACTATGACAGACAAAATGAAAGAAAAAAAAATAAAAAATCACGTTGATTTTTAATGAATTAATTTGCAAATGATGGTGGGAAATAAGTAACACAAAGACTACAGCTTCATTTCCTTTTTACTGTTTGCGATTCACTAATGATTATTTTTGATTCGATTCACCGCGATTGAACCGGATTACAACTACTACAATGGCTCCAACTACTACAATGGCTCCAACTACTTACAATGGCTCCAACTACTACAATGGCTCCAACTACTACAATGGCTACAACTACTACAATGGCTACAACTACTACAATGGCTACAACTACTACAATGGCTACAACTACTACAATGGCTCCAACTACTACAATGGCTCCAACTACTACAATGGCTCCAACTACTACAATGGCTCCAACTACTACAATGGCTCCAACTACTACAATGGCTACAACTACTACAATGGCTACAACTACTACAATGGCTACAACTACTACAATGGCTCCAACTACTACAATGGCTCCAACTACTACAATGGCTCCAACTACTACAATGGCTCCAACTACTACAATGGCTCCAACTACTACAATGGCTCCAACTACTACAATGGCTCCAACTACTACAATGGCTACAACTACTACAATGGCTACAACTACTACACATGGCTACAACTACTACAATGGCTACAACTACTACAATGGCTCCAACTACTACAATGGCTCCAACTACTACAATGGCTCCAACTACTACAATGGCTCCAACTACTACAATGGCTCCAACTACTACAATGGCTACAACTACTACAATGGCTACAACTACTACAATGGCTACAACTACTACAATGGCTCCAACTACTACAATGGCTCCAACTACTACAATGGCTCCAACTACTACAATGGCTCCAACTACTACAATGGCTCCAACTACTAGAATGGCTCCAACTACTACAATGGCTACAACTACTACAATGGCTACAACTACTACAATGGCTACAACTACTACAAATGGCTCAACTACAAATGCTCAACTCTACAAATGGCTCCAACTACACATGGCTCCAACTACTACAATGGCTCCAACTACTACAATGGCTTCCAACTACTACAATGGCTCCAACTACTACATGGCTACAAATCTACAACTACTACAATGGCTAAAACTACTACAATGGCTACAACTACTACAATGGCTACAACTACTACAATGGCTAACAACTAATACAATGGCTACCACTACTACAATGGCTACAACTACTACAATGGCTACAACTACTACAATGGCTACAACTACTACAATGGCTACAACTACTACAATGGCTACAACTACTACAATGGCTACAACAACTACTACATGGCTACAGACTACTACATGGCTACAACTACTACAATGGCTCAACTACTACAATGGCTCCAACTAATACAATGGCTCCAACTACTACAATGGCTACAACTACTACAATGGCTTACAACTACTACAATGGCTACAACTACTACAATGGCTCCAACTACTACAATGGCTCCAACTACTACAATGGCTCAACTACTACAATGGCTACAACTACTACAATGGCTACAACTACTACAATGGCTCCAACTACTACAATGGCTCCAACTACTACAATGGGCTTCCAACTACTACAATGGCTCCAACTACTACAATGGCTCCAACTACTACAATTGGCTCCAACTACTACAATGGGCTCCAACTACTACAATGGCTACAACTACTACAATGGCTACAACTACTACAATGGCTACAACTACTACAATGGCTACAAACTACTACAATGGCTACAACTACTACAATGGCTCAACTACTACAATGGCTCCAACTACTACAATGGCTCCAACTACTAAATGGCCTCCAACTACTACAATGGCTCCAACTACTACAATGGCTCCAACTACTACAATAGGGCTACAACTACTACAATGGCTAACAACTACTACAATGGCTACAACTACTACAATGGCTACAACTACTACAATGGCTACAACTACAACAATGGCTACAACTACTACAATGGCTACAACTACTACAATGGCTACAACTACTACAAATGGCTACAACTACTACAATGGCTACAACTACTACAATGGCTACAAACTACTACAATGGCTACAACTACTACAATGGCTACAACTACTACAATGGCTCCAACTACTTACAATGGCTACCAACTACTACAATGGCTACAACTACTACAATGGCTACAACTACTACAATGGCTACAACTACTACAATGGCTACAACTACTACAATGGCTACACAACTACTACAATGGCTACACTACTACAATGGCTACAACTACTACAATGGCTACAACTACTACAATGGCTACAACTACTACAATGGCTACAACTACTACAATGGCTACAAACTACTACAATGCTACAACTACTACAATGGCTACAACTACTACAATGCTACAACTACTACAATGGCTACAACTACTACAATGGCTACAACTACTACAATGGCTCCAACTACTACAATGGCTCCAACTACTACAATGGCTCCAACTACTACAATGGCTCCAACTACTACAATGGCTCCAACTACTACAATGGCTCCAACTACTACAATGGCTCCAACTACTACAATGGCTCCAACTACTACAATGGCTCCAACTACTACAATGGCTCCAACTCTACAATGGCTCCAACTACTACAATGGCTTCCAACTACTACAATGGCTCCAACTACTACAATGGCTCCAACTACTACAATGGCTCCAACTACTACAATGGCTCCAACTACTACAATGGCTCCAACTACTACAATGGCTCCACTACTAACAATGGCTACAACTACTACAATGGCTACAACTACTACATGGCTACAACTAACTACAATGGCTCCAACTACTACAATGGCTACAACTACTACAATGGCTACAACTACTACAGATGGCTCCACTACTACAATGGCTCCAACTACTACAATGGCTCCAACTACTACAATGGGCTCCAACTACTACAATGGCTCCAACTACTACAATGGCTTACAACTACTACAATGGCTACAAACTACTACAATGGCTACAACTACTACAATGGCTTCCAACTACTACAATGGCTACAAATACTACAATGGCTCCAACTACTACATGGCTCCAACTAACTACAATGGCTCCAACTACTACAATGGCTCCAACTACTACAATGGCTACAACTACTACAATGGCTACAACTACTACAATGGCTACAACTACTACAATGGCTACAACTACTACAATGGCTACAACTACTACAATGGCTACAACTACTACAATGGCTACAACTACTACAATGGCTACAACTACTACAATGGGCTACAACTACTACAATGGCTACAACTACTACAATGGCTACAACTACTACATGGCTACAACTACTACAATGGCTACAACTACTACAATGGCTACAACTACTACAATGGCTACAACTACTACAAATGGCTACAACTACTACAATGGCTACAACTACTACAATGGCTACAACTACTACAATGGCTACAAATACTACAATGGCTACAACTACTACAATGGCTACCAACTACTACAATGGCTACACTACTACAATGGCTACAACTACTACAATGGCTACAACTACTACAATGGCTCCAACTACTACAATGGCTCCAACTACTACAATGGCTCCAACTACTACAATGGCTCCAACTACTACAATGGCTCCAACTACTACAATGGCTTCCAACTACTACAATGGCTCCAACACTACAATGGCTACAACTACTACAATGGCTACAACTACTACAATGGCTCCAACTACTACAATGGCTCCAAACTACTACAATGGCTCCAACTACTACAATGGCTCCAACTACTACAATGGCTCCAACTACTACAATGGCTTCCAACTACTACAAATTGGCTCCAACTACTACAATGGCTCCAACTACTACAATGGCTACAACTACTACAATGGCTACAACTACTACAATGGCTCCAACTACTACATGGCTACACTACTACAATGGCTACAACTACTACAATGGCTACAATGGCTCCAACTACTACAATGGCTCCAACTACTACAATGGCTCCAACTACTACAATGGCTCCAACTACTACAATGGCTACAACTACTACAATGGCTACAACTACTACAATGGCTCCAACTACTACAATGGCTCCAACTACTACAATGGCTCCAACTACTACAATGGCTCCAACTACTACAATGGCTACAACTACTACAATGGCTACAACTACTACAATGGCTACAACTACTACAATGGCTACAACTACTACAATGGCTACAACTACTACAATGGCTACAACTACTACAATGGCTACAACTACTACAATGGCTACAACTACTACAATGGCTACAACTACTACAATGGCTACAACTACTACAATGGCTCCAACTACTACAATGGCTCCAACTACTACAATGGCTCCAACTACTACAATGGCTCCAACTACTACAATGGCTACAACTACTACAATGGCTCCAACTACTACAATGGCTCCAACTACTACAATGGCTCCAACTACTACAATGGCTCCAACTACTACAATGGCTCCAACTACTACAATGGCTCCAACTACTACAATGGCTACAACTACTACAATGGCTACAACTACTACAATGGCTCCAACTACTACAATGGCTACAACTACTACAATGGCTACAACTACTACAATGGCTCCAACTACTACAATGGCTACAACTACTACAATGGCTACAACTACTACAATGGCTACAACTACTACAATGGCTACAATACTACAATGGCTACAACTACTACAATGGCTCCAACTACTACAATGGCTACAACTACTACAATGGCTACAACTACTACAATGGCTCCAACTACTACAATGGCTCCAACTACTACAATGGCTCCAACTACTACAATGGCTCCAACTACTACAATGGCTCCAACTACTACAATGGCTCCAACTACTACAATGGCTACAACTACTACAATGGCTACAACTACTACAATGGCTACAACTACTACAATGGCTCCAACTACTACAATGGCTCCAACTACTACAATGGCTCCAACTACTACAATGGCTCCAACTACTACAATGGCTCCAACTACTACAATGGCTCCAACTACTACAATGGCTCCAACTACTACAATGGCTCCAACTACTACAATGGCTACACTATACAATGGCTACAAACTACTACAATGCTACAACTACTACAATGGCTTCCAACTACATACAATGGCTACAACTACTACAATGGCTCAACTACTACAATGGCTCCAACTACTACAATGGCTCCAACTACTACAATGGCTCCAACTACTACAATGCTACAACTACTACAATGCTAACAACTACTACAATGGCTCAACTACTACAATGGCTTCCAAACTACTACAATGGCTCCAACTACTACAATGGCTCCAACTACTACAATGGCTCCAACTACTACAATGGCTCAACTACTACAATGGCTACAACTACTACAATGGCTACAACTACTACAATGGCTACAACTACTACAATGGCTACAACTACAATACAATGGCTACAACACTACATGGCTACAACTACTACAATGGCTACAACTACTACAATGGCTCCAACTACTACAATGGCTACAACTACTACAATGGCTCCAACTACTACAATGGCTACAACTACTACAATGGCTACAACTACTACAATGGCTCCAACTACTACAATGGCTCCAACTACTACAATGGCTCCAACTACTACAATGGCTACAACTACTACAATGGCTACAACTACTACAATGGCTCCAACTACTACAATGGCTACAACTACTACAATGGCTACAACTACTACAATGGCTCAAACTACTACAATGGCTCCAACTACTACAATGGCTCCAACTACTACAATGGCTCCAACTACTACAATGGCTCCAACTACTACAATGGCTCCAACTACTACAATAGCTCCAACTACTACAATAGCTCCAACTACTACAATGGCTACAACTACTACAATAGCTCCAACTACTACAATGGCTCCAACTACTACAATGGCTCCAACTACTACAATGGCTACAACTACTACAATGGCTCCAACTACTACAATGGCTACAACTACTACAATGGCTACAACTACAACTACTACAATGGCTCCAACTACTACAATGGCTACAACTACAACTACTACAATGGCTCCAACTACTACAATGGCTACAACTACTACAATGGATCCAACTACTACAATGGCTCCAACTACTACAATGGCTACAACTACTACAATGGCTCCAACTACTACAATGGCTCCAACTACTACAATGGCTCCAACTACTACAATGGCTACAACTACTACAATGGCTCCAACTACTACAATGGCTACAACTACTACAATGGCTCCAACTACTACAATGGCTCCAACTACTACAATGGCTCCAACTACTACAATGGCTCCAACTACTACAATGGCTCCAACTACTACAATGGCTACAACTACTACAATGGCTACAACTACTACAATGGCTCCAACTACTACAATGGCTACAACTACTACAATGGCTCCAACTACTACAATGGCTCCAACTACTACAATGGCTCCAACTACTACAATGGCTCCAACTACTACAATGGCTACAACTACTACAATGGCTACAACTACTACAATGGCTCCAACTACTACAATGGCTCCAACTACTACAATGGCTCCAACTACTACAATGGCTCCAACTACTACAATGGCTCCAACTACTACAATGGCTACAACTACTACAATGGCTACAACTACTACAATGGCTCCAACTACTACAATGGCTACAACTACTACAATGGCTACAACTACTACAATGGCTCCAACTACTACAATGGCTACAACTACTACAATGGCTACAACTACTACAATGGCTACAACTACTACAATGGCTACAATACTACAATGGCTCCAACTACTACAATGGCTCCAACTACTACAATGGCTACAACTACTACAATGGCTACAACTACTACAATGGCTCCAACTACTACAATGGCTCCAACTACTACAATGGCTCCAACTACTACAATGGCTCCAACTACTACAATGGCTCCAACTACTACAATGGCTCCAACTACTACAATGGCTACAACTACTACAATGGCTACAACTACTACAATGGCTACAACTACTACAATGGCTACAACTACTACAATGGCTACAACTACTACAATGGCTACAACTACTACAATGGCTCCAACTACTACAATGGCTCCAACTACTACAATGGCTCCAACTACTACAATGGCTCCAACTACTACAATGGCTCCAACTACTACAATGGCTCCAACTACTACAATGGCTCCAACTACTACAATGGCTACAACTACTACAATGGCTACAACTACTACAATGGCTACAACTACTACAATGGCTACAACTACTACAATGGCTACAACTACTACAATGGCTACAACTACTACAATGGCTACAACTACTACAATGGCTACAACTACTACAATGGCTACAACTACTACAATGGCTACAACTACTACAATGGCTACAACTACTACAATGGGTACATACTACAATTGGCTACAACTACTACAATGGCTACAACTACTACAATGGCTCCAACTACTACAATGGCTCCAACTACTACAATGGCTCCAACTACTACAATGGCTACAACTACTACAATGGCTCCAACTACTACAATGGCTCCAACTACTACAATGGCTCCAACTACTACAATGGCTCCAACTACTACAATGCTCCAACTACTACAATGGCTCCAACTACTACAATGGCTACAACTACTACAATGGCTACAACTACTACAATGGCTCCAACTAACTACAATGGCTACAAACTACTACAATGGCTACAACTACTACAATGGCTTCCAACTACTACAATGGCTACAACTACTACAATGGCTACAACTACTACAATGGCTACAACTACTACAATGCTACAATACTACAATGGCTACAACTAACTACAATGGCTCCAACTACTACAATGGCTACAACTACTACAATGGCTACAACTACTACAATGGCTCCAACTACTACAATGGCTCAACTACTACAATGGCTTCCAACTACTACAAGGGCTCCAACTTACTACAATGGCTGCCCAACACTACAAAATGGCTCCACCTACATACAATGGCTACAACTACTACAATGGCTACAACTACTACAATGGCTCCAACTACTACAATGGCTCCAACTACTACAATGGCTCCAACTACTACAATGGCTCCAACTACTACAATGGCTCCAACTACTACAATGGCTCCAACTACTACAATGGCTCCAACTACTACAATGGCTCCAACTACTACAATGGCTCCAACTACTACAATGGCTACAACTACTACAATGGCTACAACTACTACAATGGCTCCAACTACTACAATGGCTACAACTACTACAATGGCTACAACTACTACAATGGCTCAAACTACTACAATGGCTACAACTACTACAATGGCTACAAACTACTACATGGCTACAACTACTACAATGGCTACAATACTACAATGGCTACAACTACTACAATGGCTCCAACTACTACAATGGCTACACTACTACAATGGCTACAGGAACTACTACAATGGCTCCAACTACAATGGCTACACTACTACAATGGCTACAACTACTACAATGGCCTCCAACTACTACAATGGCTACAACTACTACAATGGCTCCAACTACTACAATGGCTACAACTACTACAATGGCTACAACTACTACAATGGCACAACTACTACAATGGCTCCAACTACTACAATGGCTCCAACTATACAATGGCTACAACTACTACAATGGCTCCAACTACTACAATGGCTCAACTACTACAATGGCTCCAACTACTACAATGGCTCCAACTACTACAATGGCTCCAACTACTACAATGGCTACAACTACTACAATGGCTACAACTACTACAATGGCTCCAACTACTACAATGGCTACAACTACTACAATGGCTCCAACTACTACAATGGCTCCAACTACTACAATGGCTCCAACTACTACAATGGCTACTACAATGGCTACAACTACTACAATGGCTACAAACTACTACAATGGCTCCAACTACTACAATGGCTACAACTACTACAATGGCTCCAACTACTACAATGGCTCCAACTACTACAATGGGCTCCAACTACTACAATGGCTCCAACTACTACAATGGCTACACACTACTACAATGGCTACAACTACTACAATGGCTACAACTACTACAAATGGCTACAACTACTACAATGGCTACAACTACTACAATGGCTACAACTACTACAATGGCTCCAACTACTAACAATGGCTTACAACTACTACAATGGCTCCAACTACTACAATGGCTCCAACTACTACAATGGCTACAACTACTACAATGGCTCCAACTACTACAATGGCTACAACTACTACAATGGCTACAACTACTACAATGGCTCCAACTACTACAATGGCTCCAACTACTACAATGGCTTCCAACTACTACAATGGCTACAACTACTACAATGGCTACAACTACTACAATGGCTCCAACTACTACAATGGCTACAACTACTACAATGGCTACAACTACTACAATGGCTCAAACTACTACAATGGCTCCAACTACTACAATGGCTCCAACTACTACAATGGCTCCAACTACTACAATGGCTCCAACTACTACAATGGCTCCAACTACTACAATAGCTCCAACTACTACAATAGCTCCAACTACTACAATGGCTACAACTACTACAATAGCTCCAACTACTACAATGGCTCCAACTACTACAATGGCTCCAACTACTACAATGGCTACAACTACTACAATGGCTCCAACTACTACAATGGCTACAACTACTACAATGGCTACAACTACAACTACTACAATGGCTCCAACTACTACAATGGCTACAACTACAACTACTACAATGGCTCCAACTACTACAATGGCTACAACTACTACAATGGATCCAACTACTACAATGGCTCCAACTACTACAATGGCTACAACTACTACAATGGCTCCAACTACTACAATGGCTACAACTACTACAATGGCTACAACTACTACAATGGCTACAACTACTACAATGGCTACAACTACTACAATGGCTACAACTACTACAATGGCTACAACTACTACAATGGCTCCAACTACTACAATGGCTCCAACTACTACAATGGCTCCAACTACTACAATGGCTACAACTACTACAATGGCTACAACTACTACAATGGCTACAACTACTACAATGGCTACAACTACTACAATGGCTACAACTACTACAATGGCTACAACTACTACAATGGCTACAACTACTACAATGGCTACAACTACTACAATGGCTACAACTACTACAATGGCTCCAACTACTACAATGGCTCCAACTACTACAATGGCTACAACTACTACAATGGCTACAACTACTACAATGGCTCCAACTACTACAATGGCTCCAACTACTACAATGGCTCCAACTACTACAATGGCTCCAACTACTACAATGGCTACAACTACTAGCTTGGTTTAATTCATATAAATCTAATATTTTAAAACAATATATATATATTGAGAAATGTGAAGCGGGCATCCGTTCTACAGTAAATGAAATGTGTAGGTCAGAGTCTCACCTGTGTCTGGTTCCCCGGCTCCCCCTGCTGGTCACTGAGTGGTAGTGTCCTGGCCAGGGCAGAGATGGCACTAGCCCTCACATAGCTCTCCTGGTCACACAGCGCCTCCAGCAGGATAGGAGTGACGGTGCAGCTTAACGCCTCACACAGCTGGCCGAGGAACTCCAGAGTGGAGTCTCGAACCTCCCAACGCACGTCACACACACGCTTCTTTAGCACGGGCAGGAGGTCTGTTACGACACACACACACACACACACATGCTTCTTTAGCACAGGAAGGAGATCTGTTACGACACACACACACACACACACACACACACACACACACACACGCTTCTTTAGCACGGGCAGGAGGTCTGTTACGACACACACACACACACACACACACACACGCTTCTTTAGCACAGGAAGGAGGTCTGTTACGACACACACACAGGAAAAAACATCAGTATAAATATCTGTTAAGCATCAACAGAAACAGCCACATCTGACCAGATATGTTGACTCCCTGTACCTTCAGTGACCAGATATGTTGATGTTGACTCCCTGAACCTTCAGTGACCAGATATGTTGACTCCCTGTACCTTCAGTGACCAGATATGTTGATGTTGACTCCCTGAACCTTCAGTGACCAGATATATTGATGTTGACTCTCTGTACCTTCAGTGACCAGATATATTGATGTTGACTCTCTGAACCTTCAGTGACCAGATATATTGATGTTGACTCTCTGTACCTTCAGTGACCAGATATATTGATGTTGATGTTGACTCCCTGTACCTTCAGTGACCAGATATGTTGACTCCCTGAACCTTCAGTGACCAGATATATTGACTCCCTGAACCTTCAGTGACCAGATATATTGACTCCCTGAACCTTCAGTGACCAGATATGTTGACTCCCTGAACCTTCAGTGACCAGATATATTGATGTTGACTCCCTATACCTTCAGTGACCAGATATACTGATGTTTGATTGGTTCTCTGTACCTTCAGTGACCAGATATATTGATGTTTGATTGGTTCTCTGTACCTTCAGTGACCAGATCAGTCAGGGAGTTAGGCTCTGCAGACACACTAAGCCACCTCAACATGGCCTGGTAGTTCTTCTGGAGCACCTGAAGACAGGAGACAGAAGGAACAGACAGACACAGACACAGACACAGACACACACACACACACACAGTGGTCATTAATCCACTAGGAAACTAGGAGAGACGGGAGAGAAACCAAACTGAGTTAGATGTTGTGTGTTGGGTGTTTGTGTGTCTCACGGTGGGGTCTGAGTCAGGGTTCTGTAGGTTCTGCACTAGAACATGGAACACCTCCACCACCCGTTCCACAGCTCCTAAAACAACAACGCTTTTTAAAATTAATTTTGTACGCTTTTAAACATGATTGTATTCCTGAACATGCTCCCAGAGTCTAGAATCTCACCAGGGCAGGTGCTAAGGCTAGCCAGGGAGTTTAGGCAACACCTCTGGACCTTGCTGCAGCCAATCAGGTTGGTGGATGCTTTGCTACAGCCAATAGCAGCCTTGCTCTCGGGTGAAGGGGAGTGGCCGTTACAGATCCTCAGGAGTGACACCACAGCAAGGATGACGGAGGCAGATGAATCCTGAGAGAGAGACAGAGACAGAGAGAGACAGACAGAGAGAGAGACAGATAAATAGAGAGACAGACAGAGAGAGAGACAGACAGAGATAGACAGAGATTGAAGGACCATATGAAAAAGAGGGGATGTTTGTCCAGCCGCCCCCAAATTCAAGTAGTGACAATGTCTGTTATGATAGACTCTTACCATGTCTGTTATGATAGACTCTTACCATGTCTGTTATGATAGACTCTTACCATGTCCGTTATGATAGACTCTAACCATGTCTGTTATGATAGACTCTTACCATGTCTGTTATGATAGACTCTTACCATGTCTGTTATGATAGACTCTTACCATGTCTGTTATGATACTCTTACCATGTCCGTTCTGATAGACTCTTACCATGTCTGTTATGATAGACTCTTACCATGTCTGTTATGATAGACTCTTACCATGTCTGTTATGATAGACTCTTACCATGTCTGTTATGATAGACTCTTACCATGTCTGTTATGATAGACTCTTACCATGTCCGTTATGATAGACTCTAACCATGTCTGTTATGATAGACTCTTACCATGTCTGTTATGATAGACTCTTACCATGTCTGTTATGATAGACTCTTACCATGTCTGTTATGATAGACTCTTACCATGTCTGTTATGATAGACTCTTACCATGTCCGTTATGATAGACTCTAACCATGTCTGTTATGATAGACTCTTACCATGTCTGTTACGATAGACTCTTACCATGTCTGTTACGATAGACTCTTACCATGTCTGTTATGATAGACTCTTACCATGTCTGTTATGATAGACTCTTACCATGTCTGTTATGATAGACTCTTACAATGTCTGTTATGATAGACTCTTACCATGTCTGTTACGATAGACTCTTACCATGTCTGTTATGATAGACTCTTACCATGTCTGTTATGATAGACTCTTACCATGTCTGTTATGATAGACTCTTACCATGTCTGTTATGTAGGGAGCGCTGGACACGGAGACGCAGAGCAGAGAGACACAGGAGGGTTTGTGGTTGAGATGATCCAGCAGGAGAGAGAGAGAGCTACGACCCTCCGTCTGTCTGTCCTGGTCAGTGTCAGTCTGTCTGTGGTCTTCATCAGTCTGTCTGTGGTCTTCATCAGTCTGTTTGTGGTCTTCATCAGTCTGTCTGTGGTCTTCATCAGTCTGTCTGTGGTCTTCATCAGTGTGTCTGTGGTCAGTCTGTTGATCAGTGTGTCTGTTGTCGGTCTGTTGATCAGTGTGTCTGTGGTCAGTCTGTTGATCAGTGTGTCTGTGGTCAGTCTGTCGATCAGTGTGTCTGTGGTCAGTCTGTTGATCAGTGTGTCTGTGGTCAGTCTGTTGATCAGTGTGTCTGTCATTGGTCCAGTCCAGCAGAGTTACTCCAGTAACCATCTGTAGAGGTCCCAGGAGAACAGCTACGACCTTCTGTCTGAGGCCTGGAGGACTGAAACAATAACCAGTTAGCTACGACCTTCTGTCTGAGGCCTGGAGGACTGAAACAATACCCAGTTAGCTACGACCTTCTATCTGAGGCCTGGAGGACTGAAACAATACCCAGTTAGCTACGACCTTCTGTCTGAGGCCTGGAGGACTGAAACAATACCCAGTTAGCTACGACCTTCTATCTGAGGACTGGAGGACAGAAACAATACCCAGTTAGCTACGACCTTCTATCTGAGGACTGGAGGACAGAAACAATACCCAGTTAGTCAGTCAGCTACGACCTTCTATCTGAGGACTGGAGGACAGAAACAATACCCAGTTAGTCAGTCAGCTACGACCTTCTATCTGAGGCCTGAAACAATACCCAGTCAGCTACGACCTTCTGTCTGAGGCCTGGAGGACTGAAACAATACCCAGTTAGTCAATCAGCTACGACTCTGTGGTCGTAGCTGTGTGTCTGTGGTCGTGTCTGTTACCAGGTCTCCGGATGGAGGGTGGCGGCGGCACACAGAGCAGCGTCAGAGGGATTCTGGGAGTTCAACATGGACGCCATCAGAGAGACGAGTCTGGAGTCACACGGACCGGACCTGCAAAATCAAAACTTGACTTATTGAACAATCTGACGTTAAATGTTCATATTTTCAAGGTGTGTGTGTGTGTGTGCGTAGTCAGTGTGTGTGTGTGAAGTGTGCGTGTGTAGTCAGTGTGTGTGAGTGTGTGTGTGTGTGTGTGTGTGTGTGTGTGTAGTCAGTGTGTGTGTGTGTGTGTGTGTGTGTGTGTGTGTAGTCAGTGTGTGTGTGTGTAGGACTGAGTGAGGACAGAGAGAAGGAGACTAATCTTATTGGACAAGTCCATGTAGTCCCTCCCCCAATTCAGTGACTTTTTTCCCCCTCCTCCTTTTTAGAACTAAATAAACAGCACGTTGTCGTAGCAACGTGGTTACCTTGGAAACACAAGCGATGTTCAGAATCAACCCAACACCATAATGCAGTCGGATCACCAAACACACCTGTATGTAGCCAGCAGGACGTCCATTAGAGCGACTGCTCTGCGGCCCTCTCGGACCAACCCCTCCAGAGGACCCAGGACTCGCCTGATCACCGAGCCCCGCAGAGGAGCCTCCAGCTCGGGGAGAGTCAGGGCCAGCAGCCTCAGCCCCTGGAGCACCTGGTGACACATCATAACAATAGAAGACCATTATAAAAACACCTTCAGAAACATTCATCATTATGAAAGGGTTCGCAATGTGAAACTTAAGGAAAATTATGATTACACAGAGAACATCCCTGGTCATCCCTACTGCCTCTGATCTGGAGGCCTCACTAAACAGAGAACATCCCTGGTCATCCCTACTGCCTCTGATCTGGAGGACTCACTAAACAGAGATGAACGCGGGTAAACATGGATGAACATGGTATTGCCTTCACTGATTGCACATAAAGGAAGATAGTTCCTACATGATACTTCCTTTGTTATCCAACTGATCTTGTGTCCTTTCTGTCATCCTGTGAACCCCGTTCATTGCTGCTCGCAGCTATAATTATCTGTCTTCAACCACTTCTTCTCCTCCCCTCCCCCTCGTTTCCTTTCCCTCCCATCTCCTCTAGGGGCACCGCTGTAAAAAAAATATATATATATGTATATATTCTCAATCAACCAATCGTACCTGGGTGTGGCTGTCTGACTCCAGAGAGCTCTCAAGGTGCTTCAAGATCTCCATGGTGATGGAACACCCTCTTCCTGGACTTGTCTCCATGGTTACGTCCAATTCTACCTCTTCCTTATTGGGTGGAACAGTGAAGCCATTCCCCTGGGTTGTGTGTGCGGTTGTAGTTGGCTGGTGAAAGGTTAGGAGGCGGGCCAGGAGGTGATTTGCGGCTGAGGCGACGAATAGGCTGGGGTCAGTCTGTAGCTGGAGGAGGGGTTTGGTCAGGCCTGAGGAGATACAATCAAATACATTTGCTTCGTAAACAACAGGTGTCGACTAACAATGAAATGCTTTCTTACGGGCCCAACAATGAGGAGAGAAAGACAAGAGAGAAATAATAGAAAAACAAAACATGCAATAATATATACACAACGAGTAACGACAACATGGCTGTATACACAGAGTACCAGTACTGAGTTGATGTGTAGGGGTACTAGGTAATAACATGGCTGTATACACAGAGTACCAGTACTGAGTTGATGTGTAAGGGTACGAGGTAATAACATGGCTGTATACACAGAGTACCAGTACTGAGTTGATGTGTAGGGGTACTAGGTAACAACATGGCTGTATACACAGAGTACCAGTACTGAGTTGATGTGTAGGGGTACGAGGTAATAACATGGCTGTATACACAGAGTACCAGTACTGAGTTGATGTGTAGGGGTACTAGGTAACAACATGGCTGTATACACAGAGTACCAGTACTGAGTTGATGTGTAGGGGTACTAGGTAATAACATGGCTGTATACACAGAGTACCAGTACTGAGTTGATGTGTAGGGGTACTAGGTAATAACATGGCTGTATACACAGAGTACCAGTACTGAGTTGATGTGTAGGGGTACTAGGTAATAACATGGCTGTAAACACAGAGTACCAGTACTGAGTTGATGTGTAGGGGTACTAGGTAATAACATGGCTGTATACACAGAGTACCAGTACTGAGTTGATGTGTAGGGGTACTAGGTAATAACATGGCTGTATACACAGAGTACCAGTACTGAGTTGATGTGTAGGGGTACTAGGTAATAACATGGCTGTATACACAGAGTACCAGTACTGAGTTGATGTGTAGGGGTACTAGGTAATAACATGGCTGTATACACAGAGTACCAGTACTGAGTTGATGTGTAGGGGTACTAGGTAATAACATGTCTGCATACACAGAGTACCAGTACTGAGTTGATGTGTAGGGGTACTAGGTAATAACACGGCTGTATACACAGAGTACCAGTACTGAGTTGATGTGTAGGGGTACTAGGTAATAACACGGCTGTATACACAGAGTACCAGTACTGAGTTGATGTGTAGGGGTACTAGGTAATAACATGGCTGTATACACAGAGTACCAGTACTGAGTTGATGTGTAGGGGTACTAGGTAATAACATGGCTGTATACACAGAGTACCAGTACTGAGTTGATGTGTAGGGGTACTAGGTAATAACATGGCTGTATACACAGAGTACCAGTACTGAGTTGATGTGTAGGGGTACTAGGTAACAACATGGCTGTATACACAGAGTACCAGTACTGAGTTGATGTGTAGGGGTACTAGGTAATAACATGGCTGTATACACAGAGTACCAGTACTGAGTTGATGTGTAGGGGTACTAGGTAATAACATGGCTGTATACACAGAGTACCAGTACTGAGTTGATGTGTAGGGGTACTAGGTAATAACATGGCTGCATACACAGAGTACCAGTACTGAGTTGATGTGTAGGGGTACTAGGTAATAACATGGCTGTATACACAGAGTACCAGTACTGAGTTGATGTGTAGGGGTACGAGGTAATAACATGGCTGTATACACAGAGTACCAGTACTGAGTTGATGTGTAGGGGTACTAGGTAATAACATGGCTGTATACACAGAGTACCAGTACTGAGTTGATGTGTAGGGGTACTAGGTAATAACATGGCTGTATACACAGAGTACCAGTACTGAGTTGATGTGTAGGGGTACGAGGTAATAACATGGCTGTATACACAGAGTACCAGTACTGAGTTGATGTGTAGGGGTACTAGGTAATAACATGGCTGTATACACAGAGTACCAGTACTGAGTTGATGTGTAGGGGTACTAGGTAATAACATGGCTGTATACACAGAGTACCAGTACTGAGTTGATGTGTAGGGGTACTAGGTAATAACACGGCTGTATACACAGAGTACCAGTACTGAGTTGATGTGTAGGGGTACTAGGTAATAACATGGCTGTATACACAGAGTACCAGTACTGAGTTGATGTGTAGGGGTACTAGGTAACAACATGGCTGTATACACAGAGTACCAGTACTGAGTTGATGTGTAGGGGTACTAGGTAATAACATGGCTGTATACACAGAGTACCAGTACTGAGTTGATGTGTAGGGGTACTAGGTAACAACACGGCTGTATACACAGAGTACCAGTACTGAGTTGATGTGTAGGGGTACTAGGTAACAACATGGCTGTATACACAGAGTACCAGTACTGAGTTGATGTGTAGGGGTACTAGGTAATAACATGGCTGTATACACAGAGTACCAGTACTGAGTTGATGTGTAGGGGTACTAGGTAATAACATGGCTGTATACACAGAGTACCAGTACTGAGTTGATGTGTAGGGGTACTAGGTAATAACACGGCTGTATACACAGAGTACCAGTACTGAGTTGATGTGTAGGGGTACTAGGTAATAACATGGCTGTATACACAGAGTACCAGTACTGAGTTGATGTGTAGGGGTACTAGGTAATAACATGGCTGTATACACAGAGTACCAGTACTGAGTTGATGTGTAGGGGTACTAGGTAACAACATGGCTGTATACACAGAGTACCAGTACTGAGTTGATGTGTAGGGGTACTAGGTAATAACATGGCTGTATACACAGAGTACCAGTACTGAGTTGATGTGTAGGGGTACTAGGTAACAACACGGCTGTATACACAGAGTACCAGTACTGAGTTGATGTGTAGGGGTACTAGGTAACAACATGGCTGTATACACAGAGTACCAGTACTGAGTTGATGTGTAGGGGTACTAGGTAATAACATGGCTGTATACACAGAGTACCAGTACTGAGTTGATGTGTAGGGGTACTAGGTAATAACATGGCTGTATACACAGAGTACCAGTACTGAGTTGATGTGTAGGGGTACTAGGTAATAACACGGCTGTATACACAGAGTACCAGTACTGAGTTGATGTGTAGGGGTACTAGGTAATAACATGGCTGTATACACAGAGTACCAGTACTGAGTTGATGTGTAGGGGTACTAGGTAATAACATGGCTGTATACACAGAGTACCAGTACTGAGTTGATGTGTAGGGGTACTAGGTAATAACATGGCTGTATACACAGAGTACCAGTACTGAGTTGATGTGTAGGGGTACGAGGTAATAACACGGCTGTATACACAGAGTACCAGTACTGAGTTGATGTGTAGGGGTACTAGGTAATAACATGGCTGTATACACAGAGTACCAGTACTGAGTTGATGTGTAGGGGTACTAGGTAATAACATGGCTGTATACACAGAGTACCAGTACTGAGTTGATGTGTAGGGGTACTAGGTAATAACACGGCTGTATACACAGAGTACCAGTACTGAGTTGATGTGTAGGGGTACTAGGTAATAACACGGCTGTATACACAGAGTACCAGTACTGAGTTGATGTGTAGGGGTACTAGGTAATAACATGGCTGTATACACAGAGTACCAGTACTGAGTTGATGTGTAGGGGTACTAGGTAACAACATGGCTGTATACACAGAGTACCAGTACTGAGTTGATGTGTAGGGGTACTAGGTAATAACATGGCTGTATACACAGAGTACCAGTACTGAGTTGATGTGTAGGGGTACTAGGTAATAACACGGCTGTATACACAGAGTACCAGTACTGAGTTGATGTGTAGGGGTACGAGGTAATAACACGGCTGTATACACAGAGTACCAGTACTGAGTTGATGTGTAGGGGTACTAGGTAATAACATGGCTGTATACACAGAGTACCAGTACTGAGTTGATATGTAGGGGTACTAGGTAATAACACGGCTGTATACACAGAGTACCAGTACTGAGTTGATGTGTAGGGGTACTAGGTAATAACATGGCTGTATACACAGAGTACCAGTACTGAGTTGATGTGTAGGGGTACGAGGTAATAACACGGCTGTATACACAGAGTACCAGTACTGAGTTGATGTGTAGGGGTAGGAGGTAATAACATGGCTGTATACACAGAGTACCCGTACTGAGTTGATGTGTAGGGGTAGGAGGTAATAACATGGCTGTATACACAGAGTACCCGTACTGAGTTGATGTGTAGGGGTAGGAGGTAATAACATGGCTGTATACACAGAGTACCAGTACTGAGTTGATGTGTAGGGGTAGGAGGTAATAACATGGCTGTATACACAGAGTACCAGTACTGAGTTGATGTGTAGGGGTACTAGGTAATAACATGGCTGTATACACAGAGTACCAGTACTGAGTTGATGTGTAGGGGTAGGAGGTAATAACATGGCTGTATACACAGAGTACCAGTACTGAGTTGATGTGTAGGGGTACTAGGTAATAACATGGCTGTATACACAGAGTACCAGTACTGAGTTGATGTGTAGGGGTACTAGGTAATAACATGGCTGTATACACAGAGTACCAGTACTGAATTGATGTGTAGGGGTACTAGGTAATAACATGGCTGTATACACAGAGTACCAGTACTGAGTTGATGTGTAGGGGTACTAGGTAATAACATGGCTGTATACACAGAGTACCAGTACTGAGTTGATGTGTAGGGGTACTAGGTAATAACATGGCTGTATACACAGAGTACCAGTACTGAGTTGATGTGTAGGGGTACTAGGTAATAACATGTCTGCATACACAGAGTACCAGTACTGAGTTGATGTGTAGGGGTACTAGGTAATAACATGGCTGTATACACAGAGTACCAGTACTGAGTTGATGTGTAGGGGTACTAGGTAATAACACGGCTGTATACACAGAGTACCAGTACTGAGTTGATGTGTAGGGGTACTAGGTAATAACATGTCTGCATACACAGAGTACCAGTACTGAGTTGATGTGTAGGGGTACTAGGTAATAACACGGCTGTATACACAGAGTACCAGTACTGAGTTGATGTGTAGGGGTACTAGGTAATAACACGGCTGTATACACAGAGTACCAGTACTGAGTTGATGTGTAGGGGTACTAGGTAATAATATGGCTGTATACACAGAGTACCAGTACTGAGTTGATGTGTAGGGGTACTAGGTAATAACATGGCTGTATACACAGAGTACCAGTACTGAGTTGATGTGTAGGGGTACTAGGTAATAACATGGCTGTATACACAGAGTACCAGTACTGAGTTGATGTGTAGGGGTACTAGGTAATAACATGGCTGTATACACAGAGTACCAGTACTGAGTTGATGTGTAGGGGTACTAGGTAATAACATGGCTGTATACACAGAGTACCAGTACTGAGTTGATGTGTAGGGGTACTAGGTAATAACATGGCTGTATACACAGAGTACCAGTACTGAGTTGATGTGTAGGGGTAACTAGGTAATAACATGGCTGTATACACAGAGTACCAGTACTGAGTTGATGTGTAGGGGTACTAGGTAATAACATGGCTGTATACACAGAGTACCAGTACTGAGTTGATGTGTAGGGGTACTAGGTAATAACATGGCTGTATACACAGAGTACCAGTACTGAGTTGATGTGTAGGGGTACTAGGTAATAACATGGCTGTATACACAGAGTACCAGTACTGAGTTGATGTGTAGGGGTACTAGGTAATAACATGGCTGTATACACAGAGTACCAGTACTGAGTTGATGTGTAGGGGTACTAGGTAATAACATGGCTGTATACACAGAGTACCAGTACTGAGTTGATGTGTAGGGGTACTAGGTAATAACATGGCTGTATACACAGAGTACCAGTACTGAGTTGATGTGTAGGGGTACTAGGTAATAACATGGCTGTATACACAGAGTACCAGTACTGAGTTGATGTGTAGGGGTACTAGGTAATAACATGGCTGTATACACAGAGTACCAGTACTGAGTTGATGTGTAGGGGTACTAGGTAATAACATGGCTGTATACACAGAGTACCAGTACTGAGTTGATGTGTAGGGGTACTAGGTAATAACATGGCTGTATACACAGAGTACCAGTACTGAGTTGATGTGTAGGGGTACTAGGTAATAACATGGCTGTATACACAGAGTACCAGTACTGAGTTGATGTGTAGGGGTACTAGGTAATAACATGGCTGTATACACAGAGTACCAGTACTTGAGTTGATGTGTAGGGGTACTAGGTAATAACATGGCTGTATACACAGAGTACCAGTACTGAGTTGATGTGTAGGGGTACTAGGTAATAACATGGCTGTATACACAGAGTACCAGTACTGAGTTGATGTGTAGGGGTACTAGGTAATAACATGGCTGTATACACAGAGTACCAGTACTGAGTTGATGTGTAGGGGTACTAGGTAATAACATGGCTGTATACACAGAGTACCAGTACTGAGTTGATGTGTAGGGGTACTAGGTAACAACATGGCTGTATACACAGAGTACCAGTACTGAGTTGATGTGTAGGGGTACTAGGTAATAACATGGCTGTATACACAGAGTACCAGTACTGAGTTGATGTGTAGGGGTACTAGGTAATAACATGGCTGTATACACAGAGTACCAGTACTGAGTTGATGTGTAGGGGTACTAGGTAATAACATGGCTGTATACACAGAGTACCAGTACTGAGTTGATGTGTAGGGGTACTAGGTAATAACATGGCTGTATACACAGAGTACCAGTACTGAGTTGATGTGTAGGGGTACTAGGTAATAACATGGCTGCATACACAGAGTACCAGTACTGAGTTGATGTGTAGGGGTACTAGGTAATAACATGGCTGTATACACAGAGTACCAGTACTGAGTTGATGTGTAGGGGTACTAGGTAATAACATGGCTGTATACACAGAGTACCAGTACTGAGTTGATGTGTAGGGGTACTAGGTAATAACATGGCTGTATACACAGAGTACCAGTACTGAGTTGATGTGTAGGGGTACTAGGTAATAACATGGCTGTATACACAGAGTACCAGTACTGAGTTGATGTGTAGGGGTACTAGGTAATAACATGGCTGTATACACAGAGTACCAGTACTGAGTTGATGTGTAGGGGTACTAGGTAATAACATGGCTGTATACACAGAGTACCAGTACTGAGTTGATGTGTAGGGGTACTAGGTAACCACATGGCTGTATACACAGAGTACCAGTACTGAGTTGATGTGTAGGGGTACTAGGTAATAACATGGCTGTATACACAGAGGTACCAGTACTGAGTTGATGTGTAGGGGTACTAGGTAATAACATGGCTGTATACACAGAGTACCAGTACTCGAGTTGATGTGTAGGGGGGTACTAGGTAATAACATGGACTGTATACACAGAGTACCAGTACTGAGTTGATGTGTAGGGGTACTAGGTAATAACATGGCCTGTATACACAGAGTACCAGTACTGAGTTGATGTGTAGGGGTACTAGGTAATAACATGGCTGTATAACAGAGTACCAGTACTGAGTTGATGTGTAGGGGTACTAGGTAACAACATGGCTGTATTACACAGAGTACCAGTACTGAGTTGATTGTAGGGGGTACTAGGTAATAACATCGGCTGTATACACAGAGTACCAGTACTGATTGATGTGTAGGGGTACTAAGGTATAACATGGCTGTATACAACAGAGTAACCAGTACTGAGTTGAATGTGTAGGGGTACTAGGTAATAACATGGCTGTATACACAGAGTACCAGTACTGAGTTGATGTGTAGGGGTACTAGGTAATAACATGGCTGTATACACAGAGTACCAGTACTGAGTTGATGTGTAGGGGGTACAGAGGTAATAACATGGCTGTATACCACGAGGTACCAGTACTGAGTTGATGTGTAGGGGTACTAGGTAATAACATGGCTGTATACACAGAGTACCAGTACTAGTTTGAATTGTGTAGGGGTACTAGGTAATAACAACATGGCTGTATACACAGAGTACCAGTACTGAGTTGATGTGTAGGGGGTACTAGGTAATAACATGGCTGCATACACAGAGTACCATTACTGAGTTGATGTGTAGGGGTACTAGGTAATAACATGGCTGTATACACAGAGTACCAGTACTGAGTTGAATGGTGTAGGGGTACTAGGTAATACAATGGCTGCATACACAGAGTACCAGTACTGAGTTGATGTGTAGGGGTACTAGGTAATAACATGGCTGTATACACAGAGTACCAGTACTGAGTTGATGTGTAGGGGTACTAGGTAATAACATGGCTGTATACACAGAGTACCAGTACTGAGTTGATGTGTAGGGGTACGTAGGTAATAACATGGCTGTATACACAGAGTACCAGTACTGAGTTGATGTGTAGGGGTACTAGGTAATAACATGGCTGTATACACAGAGTACCAGTACTGAGTTGATGTGTAGGGGTACTAGGTAATAACATGGCTGTATACACAGAGTACCAGTACTGAGTTGATGTGTAGGGGTACTAGGTAATAACATGGCTGTATACACAGAGTACCAGTACTGAGTTGATGTGTAGGGGTACTAGTAATAACATGGCTGTATACACAGAGTACCAGTACTGAGTTGATGTGTAGGGGTACTAGGTAATAACACGGCTGTATACACAGAGTACCAGTACTGAGTTGATGTGTAGGGGTACTAGGTAATAACATGGCTGTATACACAGAGTACCAGTACTGAGTTGATGTGTAGGGGTACTAGGTAATAACATGGCTGTATACACAGAGTACCAGTACTGAGTTGATGTGTAGGGGTACTAGGTAATAACATGGCTGTATACACAGAGTACCAGTACTGAGTTGATTGTGTAGGGGTACTAGGTAATAACATGGCTGTATACACAGAGTACCAGTACCTGAGTTGATGTGTAGGGGTACTAGGTAATAACATGGCTGTATACACAGAGTACCAGTACTGAGTTGATGTGGAGGGGTACTAGGTAAATACATGGCCTGTATACACAGAGTACCAGTACTGAGTTTGATGTGTAGGGGTACTAGGTATAACAATGGACTGTATACCAGAGTACCAAGTACTGAGTTGATGTGTAGGGGTACTAGGTAAATACAACATGCGTGTTACAAGAGTACCAGTACTGAGTTGATGTGTAGGGGTTACTAGGTAATAACACGGCCTGTATACACAGAGTACCAGTACTGAGTTGATGTGTAGGGGTACTAGGTAATAACATGGCTGTATACACAGAGTACCAGTACTGAGTTGATGTGTAGGGGTACTAGGTAATAACATGGCTGTATACACAGAGTACCAGTACTGAAGTTGCATGTGTAGGGGTACTAGGTAATAACATGGCTGTATACACAGAGTACCAGTACTGAGTTGATGTGTAGGGGTACGAGGTAATAACACGGCTGTATACAAGAGTACCAGTACTGAGTTGATGTGTAGGGTACTAGGTAATAACATGGCTGTATACACAGCAAGTACCAGTTACTGAGTTGATGTGTAGGGGTACTAGGGTAATAACATGGCTGTATACACAGAGTACCAGTACTGAGTTGATGTGTAGGTACTAGGTAATAACATGGCTGTCATACACAGAGTACCAGTACTGAGTTGATGTGTAGGGGTACTAGGTAATAACATTGGCTGTATACACAGATTAACCAGTACTGAGGTCTGAATGGTAGGGGGTACTAGGTTAACAACATGGCTGTATTACACAGAGTACCAGTACTGAGTTGATGTGTAGGAGCGTACTAGGGTAATAACATCGCTTGTATACACAGTAGTACCCAGTACGGAGTGATGTGTAGGGGGGTACTAGGTAATAACACGGCTGTATACACAGTAGTTACCATACCTGAGTTGACTGTGTAGGCGGTACTAGTTTCAATAACATGGCTGTATACACAGTAGTACCAGTACTTGAGGTGATGCTGTAGGGGTACTAGGTAATAACATGGCTGGGTATACACAGAGTACCAGTACTGAGTTGATGTGTAGGGGTACTAGGTAATAACATGGCTGTATACACAGAGTACCAGTACTGAGTTGATGTGTAGGGGTACTAGGTAATAACATGGCTGTATACACAGAGTACCAGTACTGAGTTGATGTGTAGGGGTACTAGGTAATAACATGGCTGTATACACAGAGTACCAGTACTTGAGTTGATGTGTAGAGGACGTACTAGGTAATAACATGGCTGTATCACAGAGTACCAGTACGAGTTGACTGTGTAGGGGTACTAGGTAATAACATGGCTGTATACACAGAGTACCAGTAACTAGTTGATGTTGTAGGGGTAACTAGGTAATAACACACGGCTGTATACACAGAGTACCAGTACTGGAGTTGATGTTGTAGGGGTAATAAGGTAATAACACGGCTGTATATCAACAGTACCAAGTACTGCTGAGTTTGATGTGTAGGGGTACTAGGTAAATAACATGGCTGTAATACACAGAGTACCAGTAACTCAGTTGATGATGTAGGGGTACTAGTAATAACATGGATGTATACACAGAGTACCAGTACTGAGTTTGTATGGTAGGTACCATGCCTGTACACAGAGTACCATACTTTAGGGGTACTACATGGCTGTATACACAGAGTACAGTACTGAGTTGATGTGTAGGGGTACTAGGTAATAACATGGCTGTATACACAGAGTACCAGTATGAGTTGATGTGTAGGGGTACTACGGTAATAACATGGCTGTATAACAGAGTACCAGTACTGAGTTGATGTGTAGGGGTACTAGTAAACACATGGCTTGTATACACAGAGTACCAGTAAACTTTGAGTTGATGTTGTAGGGGTACTAGGTAATAACATGGCTGTTACACAGAGTACCAGTACTGAGTTGATTGTGTAGGGGTACTAGGTAAATAAATGGCTGTACTACACAGAGTACCAAGTACTGAGTTATGTGTAGGGGTACTAGGTAATAACATGGCTGGTATACCACAGAGTACCAAGTACTGGGAGTTGATGTGTATAGGGGTACTAGGTAATCAACATGGCTGTATAGCACAGAGTACAGTACTGAAGTTGATGTGTAGGGGTACTAGTAATTAACATTGTTTGGCTTATAACAGCAGAGTTACGCTTAGTACTTGATGTTTGTATGTGTAGGGGTACGTGTTATAGGTGTATTTATTTGTTGTTGTTTTATCATGGTCTGTATACGACAGATTGTATATTCACAGAGTACCAGGTACTGAGTTGATGTGTAGGGGTATAGGTAATAACATGGCTGTATACACAGAGTAGTACCAGTACTCTGAGTTGATGTGTAGGGGTACTAGGTACTAACATGGCTGTATACACAGAGTACCGTACTGAGTAGATGTGTAGGGTGGTACTAGGTAATAACATGGCTGTATACACAGAGTACCAGTACTGACGGTGATGTGTAGGGGGTACTAGGTAACAATCACTACGGCTGTACATACACAAGAGTACCAGTACTGAGTTGGATGTGTAGGGGTACTAGGTAATAACATGCGGTATACACAGAGTACCAGTACTGAGTTGATGTGTAGGGGTACTAGGTACTAACATGGCTGTATACACAGAGTACCAGTACTGAGTTGATGTGTAGGGGTACTAGGTAATAACATGGCTGTATACACAGAGTACCAGTACTGAGTGATGTGTAGGGGTACTAGGTAATAACACGGCTGTATACACAGAGTACCAGTACTGAGTTGATGTGTAGGGGTACTAGGTAATAACATGGCTGTATACACAGAGTACCAGTACTGAGTTGATGTTGTAGGGGGTACTAGGTAATAACACGGCTGTATACACAGAGTACCAGTACTGAGTTGATGTGTAGGGGTACTAGGTAATAACATGGCTGTATTCACAGAGTACCAGTACTGAGTTGATGTGTAGGGGTACTAGGTAATAACATGGCTGTATACACAGAGTACCAGTACTGAGTTGATGTGTAGGGGTACGAGGTAATAACATGCTGTATACACAGAGTACCAGTACTGAGGTGATGTGTAGGGGTACTAGGTAATAACATGGCTGTATACACAGAGTACCAGTACTGAGTTGATGTGTAGGGTACTAGGTAATAACATGGCTGTATACACAGAGTACCAGTACTGAGGTGATGTGTAGGGGTACTAGGTAATAACATGGCTGTATACACAGAGTACCAGTACTGAGTTGATGTGTAGGGGTACTAGGTAATAACATGGCTGTATACACAGAGTACCAGTACTGAGTTGATGTGTAGGGGTACTAGGTAGTTGATGTGTAGGGGTACTAGGTAGTTGATGTGTAGGGGGTACTAGGTAGTTGATGTGTAGGGGTACTAGGTAGTTGATGTGTAGGGGTACTAGGTAGTTGATGTGTAGGGGTACTAGGTAGTTGATGTGTAGGGGTACTAGGTAGTTGATGTGTAGGGGTACTAGGTAGTTGATGTGTAGGGGTACTAGGTAGTTGATGTGTAGGGGTACTAGGTAATAACATGACTGTTTACACAGAGTACCAGTACTGAGTTGATGTGTAGGGGTACTAGGTAATAACATGGCTGTATACACAGAGTACCAGTACTGAGTTGATGTGTAGGGGTACTAGGTAATAACATGGCTGTATACACAGAGTACCAGTACTGTGTTGATGTGTAGGGGTACTAGGTAATAACATGGCTGTATACACAGAGTACCAGTACTGAGTTGATGTGTAGGGGTACGAGGTAATAACATGGCTGTATACACAGAGTACCAGTACTGAGGTGATGTGTAGGGGTACTAGGTAATAACATGGCTACATACACAGAGTACCAGTACTGAGTTGATGTGTAGGGGTACTAGGTAATAACATGGCTGTATACACAGAGTACCAGTACTGAGTTGATGTGTAGGGGTACCAGGTAGTTGATGTGTAGGGGTACGAGGTAATAACATGGCTGTATACACAGAGTACCAGTACTGAGTTGATGTGTAGGGGTACTAGGTAATAACATGGCTGTATACACAGAGTACCAGTACTGAGTTGATGTGTAGGGGTACTAGGTAATAACATGGCTGTATACACGGAGTACCAGTACTGAGTTGATGTGTAGGGGTACGAGGTAATAACATGGCTACATACACAGAGTACCAGTACTGAGTTGATGTGTAGGGGTACTAGGTAATAACATGGCTGTATACACAGAGTACCAGTACTGAGTTTATGTGTAGGGGTACGTATACACAGAGTACCAGTACTGAGTTGATGTGTAGGGGTACGGGGTAGTTGATGTGTAGGGGTACGGGGTAGTTGATGTCTAGGGGTACGGGGTAGTTGATGTGTAGGGGTACTAGGTAATAATATATACTTAGCTGTCCTATGGTCTGAGACAGGGGTAGGGGTACTAGGTGATAATATATACTTAGCTGTCCTATGGTCTGAGACAGGGGTAGGGGTACTAGGTAATAATATATACTTAGCTGTCCTATGAGGTCTGAGACAGGGGTAGGGGTACTAGGTAATAATATATACTTAGCTGTCCTATGAGGTCTGAGACAGGGGTAGGGGTACTAGGTAATAATATATACTTAGCTGTCCTATGAGGTCTGAGGCGTTTAGATTCTGTTTGTTCAAGTGCAACGCTAATAACGATGGTTTTGGGAAACTGCTCAGAGAACAATGAAATTCACCTTAAGGCCCGGTTTCCCAAAAGCATCTCAATCGCCCTTCACACTGCCCTTTCTCACCTGGACAAGAGGAACACCTATGTGGGAATGCTGTTCATTGACTACAGCTCAGCGTTCAATACCGTAGTGCCCTCCAAGCTCATCACTAAGCTAAGGACTCTGGGACTGAACACCTCCCTCTGCAACTGGATCCTGGACTTCCTGACGGGACGCCCACCCTCCAGGTGTTAAGGGTAGGTAACAACTCTTCCGCCACGCTGACCCTGAGCACGGGAGCCCATCAGGGGTGCATGCTTAGTCCACGCCTGTACTCGCTGTTCACCCACAACTCCCAACACCATCATTAAGTTTGTAGACGACGCGACAGTGCTAGACCTGATCACTGATGACGATGAGACAGCCTATAGGGAGGTCAGAGACCTGGCGGTGTGGTGCCAAGGCAACAACCTCTCTCTCAACATCAGCAAGACAAAGGAGCTGATCGTGGACTACAGGGAACTGAGAGCCGAGCACGCCCCCGTTCACATCGAGGGGGCTGTAGAGGAGCGAGAGCTTCAAGTTCCTCGGCGTCCACGATCAGCTCCTTTGTCTTGCTGATGTTGAGAGAGAGGTTATTGCCTTGACACCACACCGCCACATCACTAAGGATCTATCATGGTCCACACACACCTACACAGTCGTGAAGAGAGCAAGACAACGCTTCTTCCCCCTCGGGAGACTGAACAGATTTGGCCTCAGATCCTCAAAGTTCTACAGCTGCACCATTGAGAGCATCGTGACTGGCTGCATCACCGCCTGGTATGTTATGTTGCTATAGCAACTGCTCAGCATCCGACCGCAAGGCGCTACAGAGGGTAGTGAGTACAGCCCAGTACATCACTGGGGCAGAGCTCCCAGCCATCCAGGACCTCTATACCAGGCGGTGTCAGAGGCCCTAAAAATGGTCAGACTCCAGCCTCCGTCATAGACTGTTCTCTCTGCTTCCGCACGGCAAACGGTATTGATGCATCAGTCTGGAACCAACAGGATAGCTGGCTAGACTACCTGACCAGTTTAGATAGCTGGCTAGACTACCTGACCAGTTTAGATAGCTGGCTAGACTACCTGACCAGTTTAGATAGCTGGCTAGACTACCTGACCAGTTTAGATAGCTGGCTAGACTACCTGACCAGTTTAGATAGCTGGCTAGACTACCTGACCAGTTTAGATAGCTGGCTAGACTACCTGACCAGTTTAGATAGCTGGCTAGACTACCTGACCAGTTTAGATAGCTGACTAGACTACCTGACCAGTTTAGATAGCTGACTAGACTACCTGACCAGTTTAGATAGCTGGCTAGACTACCTGACCAGTTTAGATAGCTGGATATACTACCTGACCAGTTTAGATAGCTGGCTAGACTACCTGACCAGTTTAGATAGCTGACTAGACTAACTGACCAGTTTAGATAGCTGACTAGACTACCTGACCAGTTTAGATAGCTGACTAGACTACCTGACCAGTTTAGATAGCTGACTAGACTACCTGACCAGTTTAGATAGCTGGCTAGACCACCTGACCAGTTTAGATAGCTGGCTAGACCACCTGACCAGTTTAGATAGCTGTCTAGACTACCTGACCAGTTTAGATAGCTGGCTAGACTACCTGACCAGTTTAGATAGCTGGCTAGACTACCTGACCAGTTTAGATAGCTGGCTAGACTACCTGACCAGTTTAGATAGCTGACTAGACCACCTCACCAATCTAAGTAGTGTTAGCTGACATGTCTAATTGAGTGGCTGTCAGTGCCTGACACAACAAGAGAAAAACAACTGCTGACGCACAGCCAAATGTTGAAATTGCACCTTGTTTGTGCTACTATTCTAATTCTCAACAGTATGTGTATTCTACTATTCTAATTCTCAACAGTATGTGTATTCTACTGTTCTAATTCTCAACAGTATGTGTATTCTACTATTCTAATTCTCAACAGTATGCGTATTCTACTATTCTAATTCTCAACAGTATGTGTATTCTACTATTCTAATTCTCAACAGTATGCGTATTCTACTAATCTAATTCTCAACAGTATGTGTATTCTACTAATCTAATTCTCAACAGTATGCGTATTCTACTATTCTAATTCTCAACAGTATGTTGAGACCCCGACTGAGGTCACTCTGACATGTCGAGACCTACCATTAACATAGACAGGTTGGTTGTTCAGCAACAAAATCGACGAATGCCCAACTATGGGGAAACAGGCAGGGTTGGCTTAGATTATTGATAACATGTAAACAATATTTAATCTCCATTGTTAATTGAAAACATAAAGTTGCACAATGAGAACTTGTCTCAAATACATTGTTACAGTTGTTGGTTAGCTAGCTAGCAATTTATTGTTTTGTCATATTAGCAAAACACTAAAAAATAACCCACACCTCAGAACAAGATCAAACGAACTGAAACGAGCCACTTCAGATTCCCCACGTGACAGTTCCTAGTCATCGGTGCTATTCGACCATCCAGAACCAGAACAACAACACACAGCATTCTGACCCGTTGAAGAGCGCTTCGTTTGTCGAGACGTTGTCAGCTAAACCCGTAGATAGAAACCCATAGAAAGACTGCTACCGTATCCTGCTACCAGTATACTACCGTAGTAACCTGTGGATAGAAACCCATAGAAAGGCTGCTCTAGATAGTATACTACTATAGTACTACTGTTGATAGAAACCCATAGAAAGGCTGCTCTAGATAGTATACTACTATAGTACTACTGTGGATAGAAACCCATAGAAAGACTGCTACCGTATCCTACTACCAGTATACTACCGTAGTAACCCGTGGATAGAAACCCATACTTTAAGAAAGACTGCTACCATATCCTACTACCAGTATACTACCGTAGTAACCTGTTGATAGAAACCCATAGAAAGACTGCTACCGTATCCTCCTACCAGTATACTACCGTAGTAACCTGTTGATAGAAACCCATAGAAAGACTGCTACCGTATCCTCCTACCAGTATACTACCGTAGTAACCCGTGGATAGAAACCCATAGAAAGACTGCTACCGTATCCTCCTACCAGTATACTACCGTAGTAACCCGTGGATAGAAACCCATAGAAAGACTGCTACCGTATCCTACTACCAGTATACTACCGTAGTAACCCGTGGATAGAAACCCATAGAAAGACTGCTCTAGATAGTATACTACCATAGTAACCCGTGGATAGAAACCCATAGAAAGACTGCTCTAGATAGTATACTACCATAGTAACCCGTGGATAGAAACCCATAGAAAGACTGCTCTAGATAGTATACTACCGTAGTAACCCGTGGACAGAAACCCATAGAAAGACTGCTACCGTATCCTCCTACCAGTATACTACCGTAGTAACCCGTGGATAGAAACCCATAGAAAGACTGCTACCGTATCCTCCTACCAGTATACTACCGTAGTAACCCGTGGATAGAAACCCATAGAAAGACTGCTACCGTATCCTCCTACCAGTATACTACCGTAGTAACCCGTGGACAGAAACCCATAGAAAGACTGCTACCGTATCCTCCTACCAGTATACTACCGTAGTAACCCGTGGATAGAAACCCACACTTTAAGAAAGACTGCTACCGTATCCTACTACCAGTATACTACCGTAGTAACCCGTGGATAGAAACCCATAGAAAGACTGCTACCGTATCCTGCTACCAGTATACTACCGTAGTAACCCGTGGATAGAAACCCATAGAAAGACTGCTACCGTATCCTCCTACCAGTATACTACCGTAGTAACCCGTGGATAGAAACCCACACTTTAAGAAAGACTGCTACCGTATCCTACTACCAGTATACTACCGTAGTAACCTGTTGATAGAAACCCACACTTTAACAAAGACTGCTACCGTATCCTGCTACCAGTATACTACCGTAGTAACCTGTTGATAGAAACCCATAGAAAGACTGCTACCGTATCCTACTACCAGTATACTACCGTAGTAACCCGTGGATAGAAACCCACACTTTAAGAAAGACTGCTACCGTATCCTACTACCAGTATACTACCGTAGTAACCCGTGGATAGAAACCCATAGAAAGACTGCTACCGTATCCTCCTACCAGTATACTACCGTAGTAACCCGTGGATAGAAACCCATTGAAAGGCTGCTCTAGATAGTATACTACTATAGTACTACTGTTGGTAGAAACCCATAGAAAGGCTGCTCTAGATAGTATACTACCGTAGTAACCTGTTGATAGAAACCCATAGAAAGACTGCTCTAGATAGTATACTACCGTAGTAACCTGTTGATAGAAACCCATAGAAAGACTGCTCTAGATAGTATACTACCGTAGTAACCTGTTGATAGAAACCCATAGAAAGGCTGCTCTAGATAGTATACTACTATAGTACTACTGTTGATAGAAACCCATAGAAAGGCTGCTCTAGATAGTATACTACTATAGTACTACTGTTGATAGAAACCCATAGAAAGGCTGCTCTAGATAGTATACTACTATAGTACTACTGTTGATAGAAACCCATAGAAAGGCTGCTCTAGATAGTATACTACTATAGTACTACTGTTGATAGAAACCCATAGAAAGGCTGCTCTAGATAGTATACTACTATAGTACTACTGTTGATAGAAACCCATAGAAAGGCTGCTCTAGATAGTATACTACTATAGTACTACTGTTGATAGAAACCCATAGAAAGGCTGCTCTAGATAGTATACTACTATAGTACTACTGTTGATAGAAACCCATAGAAAGGCTGCTCTAGATAGTATACTACTGTAGTACTACTGTTGATAGAAACCCATAAAAAGGCTGCTCTAGATAGTATACTACTATAGTACTACTGTTGCTTTCATGACAGCCGGGAACTTGGGAACAAAACGCATTTAAATCACGATGTCGGTGATCTTCAGGTTGGAAAGTCGAAGCTCTAGAAAGATGCCTGAGTTACCGACTTCGGAAGTCGGAAGTCTGAGATTTCTGAGTTGCCAGTTGCAGCATACCTACCAGCCTGATCCAGGAAGTGGAAGGCCTGTGTGTGGCGCATCATGTTACTCAGGCCTTGGATCCAGCCAATCCGCACGCTCGGATCCTCCCATAGGCCAGCCACCTGCCATCGCTTGCTGTCGTAGGCCACGCCCAGGATGGATCGATCCTGAGATGGGATGAAGAGATAGCGAATGTCTAAGAGGTGAAGACAGTCCGACGCCCAATCACAAACGGACCCCTAAACCCTAAGCACTTGTGGAGAGCGGAGAGGATTTGATTGGTGTAAGCAATATGGTGAAACTTCCACCTGTCGAGATAGAGCTATTACCATAATGACTACACCTGAGACTATCCTATTACCATAATGACTACACCTGAGACTATCCTATTACCATAATGACTACACCCGAGACTATCCTATTACCATATTGACTATCCTATTACCATATTGACTATCATATTACCATATCGACTATCCTATTACCATATTGACTACCCTATTACCATATTGACTACCATATTACCATATTGACTATCCTATTACCATATTGACTATCCTATTATCATATTGACTACCCTATTACCATATTGACAACACCTGAGACTATCCTATTACCATAATGACTACACCTGACTCTATCCTATTACCATAATGACTACACCTGACTCTATCATATTACCATAAACTACACCTGGCTCTATCCTATTACCATATTGACTACACCTGTTGGGCCTGAATATGAGATCCATGTGTTTCTGTCTTCTTTATCATCCATATATATGTACATATTCTTATTCCATCCCTTTAGATTTGTGTGTATTTGGTAGTTTGTTAGATATTACTGCACGGTCAGAACTAGAAGCACAAGCATGTCGCTACACTCGCATTAACATCTGCTAACCATGTGAATGTGACCAATAACATCTGCTAACCATGTGAATGTGACCAATAACATCTGCTAACCATGTGAATGTGACCAATAACATCTGCTAACCATGTGAATGTGACCAATAACATCTGCTAACCATGTGAATGTGACCAATAACATCTGCTAACCATGTGTATGTGACCAATAACATCTGCTAACCATGTGTATGTGACCAATAACATCTGATAACCATGTGTATGTGACCAATAACATCTGCTAACCCTGTGTATGTGACCAATAACATCTGCTAACCATGTGTATGTGACCAATAACATCTGCTAACCATGTGTATGTGACCAATAACATCTGATAACCATGTGTATGTGACCAATAACATCTGATTCGTGTGCGTTTCCTTCTACCATTGCAATACTACCTGGATGGATTGAAAATCTCTTATCAGTCAGTCAGTTCACCTGCAGCAGGTTGAAGCCGTGTTGGCTGGCCGCCAGCAGGCCGGAAAGCTTGAGGCTGAAGGAAAGCATGCTGGGATCTGTAGTTTTGTCCAGACACGCGGTGGATATGTAGTCCACCAGACAGGGGCAGGACTCCAACAGGGCCAGGCCATGGTCTGGAAAACATCGCCACAGGTGTTATTAGGTATTATTGTCTGTGTCTATATAGGAAGTCTCATCCTCGCTGTGTGTGTGAGAGAGATTATATAGGAAGTCTCTCCTCCTCACTGTGTGTGTGAGAGATTATATAGGAAGTCTCATCCTCGCTGTGTGTGAGAGATTATATAGGAAGTCTCTCATCCTCACTGTGTGTGAGAGATTATATAGGAAGTCTCATCCTCGCTGTGTGTGAGAGATTATATAGGAAGTCTCATCCTCGCTGTGTGTGAGAGATTATATAGGAAGTCTCATCCTCGCTGTGTGTGAGAGATTATATAGGAAGTCTCATCCTCGCTGTGTGTGAGAGATTATATAGGAAGTCTCTCATCCTCGCTGTGTGTGAGAGATTATATAGGAAGTCTCTCCTCCTCACTGTGTGTGAGAGATTATATAGGAAGTCTCATCCTCTCTGTGTGTGAGATTATATAGGAAGTCTCTCATCCTCTCTGTGTGTGAGAGATTATATAGGAAGTCTCTCATCCTCTGTGTGTGTGTGAGAGATTATATAGGAAGTCTCTCATCCTCTCTGTGTGTGTGTGAGAGATTATATAGGAAGTCTCTCATCCTCTCTGTGTGTGAGAGAGATTATATGATTATATAGGAAGTCTCTCCTCCTTATTCTTGCTTGTGAGACCTTTCTGTGTGTGTGTGTCTCCTCACCCTCCTTGGTGAGACCAGTGAACCAATCCAGCAGTTTCTCGAGGCTGGTGTCATCTGGTAGGGACTGTCTGGGGTCCGCTAGTACAGCGCACACCCGAGGCAACAACACCAGGCACTCACTGTCCATGCTGCTTAGAGATGTCTATGGGGAAAAGCCAAGAGGGGGAATATGACTTTAGTTTAGACAAAATGTAGTTTTCTAGTTCTGGTCCAGGGCGAATAGTAAAGCACACTGCTGCCCTGGACCAGAGCTAGCTAAGTAAAGTATGAAACTGTATGGCAACACGTTCGTAATGAAGTTAACCAAGTCAGCTACACAAAACAACTGAGTTGAATGACAAATGCATGATAACCACAGTACCTAGGTATATGTTGAAGATATCTGAGAAGCAATTTAGGGACAAATTCACGAAGCTTGATAGATAGCAATCGCCTGAAAAGTATCTCCCGGGACTGAAACCGTGTTTGGTTTTACCGGAGCGTGCGTTCATGGATTCCCTCACTACGGAAAGTAAGAAGGATCATTCAAGGTGTGTGCATAAAAAAATCGATTTAAAAAGAAATTAACAGCAACTGCGCATTTTCTCCGATCTCATACAATCTGGTAAACTGAATCTAAAAGGCATCGCATCGCACTGCAGCCTATCGACACACTAACACGTGTCTGTAGTGATATCGCGAAACCGGAAGTTAAACTCCTCCTCGACGTTTCCCCGCAATTCGTCCATTTTCACGTAAATCGCACATGGTGATACACAAAATCTACATTTTACACCGATTTAGCGTCGACTAAAACACACTTCTTTCGCCTGTTAAATGCACGACACCGAGGATATGCCGGTTGATGTCGATTTCGACGAGGAGGAACCGTCGTTCAGTGACCCAGAAGACTTTGAAGATGATGTCGACGATGAAGGTGAGGAAACGCAGGAAAGATGCCGGATTATAATGCGGCCTGGAGAGCCGCTTAGCACGTTGTTTTTAACACATAGTAGTTACAAGTGGCTACAAGGCCATCATATGTAGTACATATGGACATATAAACCAAAATGGGTATAAATAATTGACATATTTAAAATATATTTGAAGGTTCAACGTGAAGATCAGTTAATGAGGACGTTCATTAAGTGATAATGTTAGTTATCTACAAGGCCATAATATGTCATAATAATACCAACTTGTATATAAATAATTGTTAAAATATTTTTTAAAACGTGTTTTTTTTTGAAGGGTCAACGTGAAGATCAGTTAATGAGGACTTTTTGTTGTTGAGGATGTTCATTTTAAGTGATAATATTAGTTAGCTACAGTAGCTGCTAAAAGCTAACAGTGGATTCATTCATACCGATTCACTCAAAGTTGTCCATACAGATGGCGAACCAAAAGGAGAAATATTTACTACGTCTGTGACATTTTACAACATTTTGTTTGTTAGCTATGTTCTTATTGTAAACACATGTGAGCATTAACTGTTTTTGTTTCCAGTTGTTAGTTGACGCGGGACATTTTGACTCCCCGCCGTCAGTGTTTTACTGTCTAACCTCAACTACCAGCTGTCAGATAATAGTGAATGCAGATGTGTGTTTTTATCAACTATAACAAAGCCCAAACTACATCCTCATAGCCTTTACCCAAGTTTAATTTTCAGCGGGTGTGGCAAAAATTGTAAATTCACTTTCTGGGGGGTGGGGGGACAACAGAGCTAATTTTAGGTGACATTGTCGCCAGTAAATTGGTAAAACATGTAAAAATGTATGCACAAATGAGTCGCTTTGGATTAAAAAGTGTATGCTAAATGGCATTATTAATACATGGGGCCTGTCTTTGTCTATACACAATCAATGGTATGGAAAACCCTGGTTTGATAAACTACCTCAAGTAATATGTTCTTTACCCTCATCCATCCCTCCCCCTGTAGAGTTACTGGGTGACCTGCTACGGGAGAAGCCCCAGGAGGCAGACGGGATAGACTCTGTGGTTGTCGTGGACAATGTGCCCCAGGTCGGCCCCGAGCGCCTGGAGAAACTGAAGAACGTCATTCACAAGATATTCTCCAAGTTCGGCAAGATCACCAACGAGTTCTACCCGACGGTAGACGGACCTGAAGGACTCACTAAGGGGTGAGAAGTAGGGTGCAGGGAGGCTGTAGGAGGGGTTCAGGGGGCTGTAGGAGGGGTGCAGGGAGGCTGTAGGAGGGGTTCAGGGAGGCTGTAGGAGGGGTTCAGGGAGGCTGTAGGAGGGGTTCAGGGAGGCTGTAGGAGGGGTTCAGGGAGGCTGTAGGAGGGGTTCAGGGAGGCTGTAGGAGGGGTTCAGGGAGGCTGTAGGAGGGGTTCAGGGAGGCTGTAGGAGGGGTTCAGGGAGGCTGTAGGAGGGGTTCAGGGAGGCTGTAGGAGGGGTTCAGGGAGGCTGTAGGAGGGGTTCAGGGAGGCTGTAGGAGGGGTTCAGGGAGGCTGTAGGAGGGGTTCAGGGTTGTCACGATACTAAGTATTAAGGTAGAGAAGAAAATGAAACAGACTGCATTTCTTGAGGAAGACGGTCCTAATGTTAGCAGACACACACACACACGGTCCTAATGTTTGGGGAAAAACCGCTGTATGTTGTCAACCACAGTCACGTTTGTTTATTTTCCAAGCTATAGCACAATATTTACGCAAAGTAGGTTTTTAAAGGACCAAAGAGTTTAGTCTTTGTTTTATTGTTTGATCTCTGTAGGTACATCTTCCTGGAGTATCCCACTCAGACCTATAGTTAGTTAACCTGTAGTTATCTCCTCTGTAGGTACATCTTCCTGGAGTATCCCACTCAGACCTATAGTTAGTTAACCTGTAGTTATCTCCTCTGTAGGTACATCTTCCTGGAGTATCCCACTCAGACCTATAGTTAGTTAACCTGTAGTTATCTCCTCTGTAGGTACATCTTCCTGGAGTATCCCACTCAGACCTATAGTTAGTTAACCTGTAGTTAATGTTATCTCCTCTGTAGGTACATCTTCCTGGAGTATCCCACTCAGACCTATAGTTAGTTAACCTGTAGTTAATGTTATCTCCTCTGTAGGTACATCTTCCTGGAGTATCCCACTCAGACCTATAGTTAGTTAACCTGTAGTTATCTCCTCTGTAGGTACATCTTCCTGGAGTATCCCACTCAGACCTATAGTTAGTTAACCTGTAGTTAATGTTATCTCCTCTGTAGGTACATCTTCCTGGAGTATCCCACTCAGACCTATAGTTAGTTAACCTGTAGTTATCTCCTCTGTAGGTACATCTTCCTGGAGTATCCCACTCAGACCTATAGTTAGTTAACCTGTAGTTATCTCCTCTGTAGGTACATCTTCCTGGAGTATCCCACTCAGACCTATAGTTAGTTAACCTGTAGTTATCTCCTCTGTAGGTACATCTTCCTGGAGTATCCCACTCAGACCTATAGTTAGTTAACCTGTAGTTATCTCCTCTGTAGGTACATCTTCCTGGAGTATCCCACTCAGACCTATAGTTAGTTAACCTGTAGTTATCTCCTCTGTAGGTACATCTTCCTGGAGTATCCCACTCAGACCTATAGTTAGTTAACCTGTAGTTATCTCCTCTGTAGGTACATCTTCCTGGAGTATCCCACTCAGACCTATAGTTAGTTAACCTGTAGTTATCTCCTCTGTAGGTACATCTTCCTGGAGTATGGGGCTCCCACTCAGGCTCTGGAGGCAGTGAAGAACGCTGACGGCTACAAGCTGGACAAACAGCACACCTTCAGAGTCAATGTGTTCACCGACTTCGACAAGTACGAAAACACCACACACATGGGTATATGGGGTGTCTAGGGGCATCAGCTGTTATATGGGGTGTTCGGGAGCATCATTCCAGCTGTTATATGGGGTGTTCTGGGGCATCATTCCAGCTGTTATATGGGGTGTCTGGGGGCATCATTCCAGCTGTTATATGGGGTGTCTGGGGGCATCATTCCAGCTGTTATATGGGGTGTCTAGGGGCATCATTCCAGCTGTTATATGGGGTGTCTGGGGGCATCATTCCAGCTGTTATATGGGGTGTTCAGGGCATCATTCCAGCTGTTATATGGGGTGTCTAGGGGCATCATTCCAGCTGTTATATGGGGTGTCTGGGGGCGTCATTCCAGCTGTTATATGGGGTGTCTGGGGGCGTCATTCCAGCTGTTATATGGGGTGTTCAGGGGCATCATTCCAGCTGTTATATGGGGTGTTCTGGGGCATCATTCCAGCTGTTATATGGGGTGTCTAGGGCATCATTCCAGCTGTTATATGGGGTGTCTGGGGGCATCATTCCAGCTGTTATATGGGGTGTCTGGGGGCGTCATTCCAGCTGTTATATGGGGTGTCTGGGGGCGTCATTCCAGCTGTTATATGGGGTGTTCAGGGGCATCATTCCAGCTGTTATATGGGGTGTTCTGGGGCATCATTCCAGCTGTTATATGGGGTGTCTAGGGGCATCATTCCAGCTGTTATATGGGGTGTTCAGGGCATCATTCCAGCTGTTATATGGGGTGTTCTAGGGCATCATTCCAGCTGTTATATGGGGTGTCTGGGGGCGTCATTCCAGCTGTTATATGGGGTGTTCAGGGGCGTCATTCCAGCTGTTATATGGGGTGTCTAGGGGCATCATTCCAGCTGTTATATGGGGTGTTCAGGGGCATCATTCCAGCTGTTATATGGGGTGTTCTGGGGCATCATTCCAGCTGTTATATGGGGTGTCTAGGGGCATCATTCCAGCTGTTATATGGGGTGTCTGGGGGCATCATTCCAGCTGTTATATGGGGTGTCTAGGGGCATCATTCCAGCTGTTATATGGGGTGTTCAGGGCGTCATTCCAGCTGTTATATGGGGTGTTCAGGGGCATCATTCCAGCTGTTATATGGGGTGTTCAGGGGCATCATTCCAGCTGTTATATGGGGTGTCTGGGGGCATCATTCCAGCTGTTATATGGGGTGTTCAGGGCATCATTCCAGCTGTTATATGGGGTGTTCAGGGCATCATTCCAGCTGTTATATGGGGTGTCCGGGGACGTCATTCCAGCTGTTATATGGGGTGTCTAGGGGCATCATTCCAGCTGTTATATGGGGTGTCTAGGGGCATCATTCCAGCTGTTATATGGGGTGTCCGGGGACGTCATTCCAGCTGTTATATGGGGTGTCCGGGGACGTCCTTCCAGCTGTTATATGGGGTGTTCAGGGGCATCTAGGCACAACATCAACACGGCAGAAACGTTTGCCATAGATATACATGATTATAGAACTGTCTGCTGTAGATGGTGACGTTGTGTTCCAGGTACATGAGCATCAGTGACGAGTGGGAGACTCCTGAGAAGCAGCCGTTCAAGGACTTTGTGAGTGTTACACCCTGAATACCCATTACACCCTGTCACTACAACCACACGTTCAGAGAATACCCATTACACACTGTCACTACAACCACACGTTCAGAGAATACCCATTACACACTGTCACTACAACCACACGTTCAGAGAATACCCATTACACACTGTCACTACAACCACACGTTCAGAGAATACCCATTACACACTGTCACTACAACCACACGTTCAGAGAATACCCATTACACACTGTCACTACACCCACACGTTCAGAGAATACCCATTACACCCTGTCACTACAACCACACGTTCAGAGAATACCCATTACACACTGTCACTACAACCACACGTTCAGAGAATACCCATTACACACTGTCACTACAACCACACGTTCAGAGAATACCCATTACACACTGTCACTACAACCACACGTTCAGAGAATACCCATTACACCCTGTCACTACAACCACACGTTCAGAGAATACCCATTACACACTGTCACTACAACCACACGTTCAGAGAATACCCATTACACCCTGTCACTACAACCACACGTTCAGAGAATACCCATTACACACTGTCACTACAAACCACACGTTCAGAGAATACCCATTACACACTGTCACTACAACCACACGTTCAGAGAATACCCATTACACACTGTCACTACAACCACACGTTCAGAGAATACCCATTACACACTGTCACTACAACCACACGTTCAGAGAATACCCATTACACCCTGTCACTACAACCACACGTTCAGAGAATACCCATTACACACTGTCACTACAACCACACGTTCAGAGAATACCCATTACACCCTGTCACTACAACCACACGTTCAGAGAATACCCATTACACACTGTCACTACAACCACACGTTCAGAGAATACCCATTACACACTGTCACTACAACCACACGTTCAGAGAATACCCATTACACCCTGTCACTACAACCACACGTTCAGAGAATACCCACCCGGTGTTGTGGAGGGGGGTCATTACACACTGTCACTACAACCACACGTTCAGAGAATACCCACCCGGTGTTGTGGAGGGGGGTCATTACACACTGTCACTACAACCACACGTTCAGAGAATACCCACCCGGTGTTGTGGAGGGGGGGGGGGGGGGGGTCATTACACACTGTCACTACAACCACACGTTCAGAGAATACCCACCCGGTGTTGTGGAGGGGGGTCATTACACACTGTCACTACAACCACACGTTCAGAGAATACCCACCCGGTGTTGTGGAGGGGGTCATTACACACTGTCACTACAACAACACGTTCAGAGAATACCCACCCGGTGTTGTGGAGGGGGGGGGGGGGGGGGGTCATTACACACTGTCACTTCAACCACACGTTCAGAGATTACCCACCCGGTGTTGTGGAGAGGGGGGGGGGGAGTCATAACTAACGGTCACTTCCTGTTTGTGTTGTCAGGGTAACATGCGTCACTGGATGGAGGACCCTGACTGTCGTGACCAGTACAGCGTCATCTACGAATCAGGAGAGAGGACCGCCATCTTCAACAACGACGCCAAGGATCCAATCGTCTCCGAGGAGAGGGCGGTGAGTCAACCATTCAACCAATCACGCCGGCACTGAGCATTCTACATCTACAGGAATACTTTTGACGGCTTTGATCTTTAAAAGTAGAAGGATTGTGTCATCAAAATGTCTGCCGTTGTGTTGTGTTATTGTATATTGATTAATTCTGAGGTTGTGACCGTGTTGTGTCCCTGTAGCGCTGGACAGAGACCTATGTGCGCTGGTCTCCCAAGGGAACCTACCTGGCCACGTTCCACCAGCGAGGCATTGCATTGTGGGGCGGAGAGAAGTTCAAGCAGATCCAACGTTTCAGCCACCAGGGAGTGTCTCTGATCGACTTCTCCCCCTGCGAGAGGTAACCAATCGCTAATGAATAATCCATGCCTGTCGGCAGGTAGCCTAGTGGTTAGGGGGGGGGCAGGTAGCCTAGTGGTTAGGGGGGGGGGCAGGTAGCCTAGTGGTTAGAGGGGGGGGGGGGGCAGGTAGCCTAGTGGTTGGAGGGAGGGGGGCAGGTAGCCTAGTGGTTGGGGGGGGGGGGGGGGGCAGGTAGCCTAGTGGTTAGAGCTTTGGACTTGTAACCGAAGGGTTTCAAGATCGAATCCTCGAGCCAACAAGGTAAAAAATCTGTCGTTCTGCCCCTGGACAAGGCAGTTAACCCACTAGACCGTCATTGAAAATAAGAATTTGTTCTTAACTGACTTGACTTAGTTAACTAAAGGAATAATAAAAATGAAGCTACATTACATTGTTATAATGCTTAATTCCCTGATAGTAACTGAGGACCTTCAGGCCATAATGTAACTCTATGTAGTCTTATTACGCCTTTTGAGGTGTTATAACGCTTCATAGGGACGTCGCCGTGACGTCCAGTCCCCTGATGGACACCGTGGACACCCCCATGCCCTAGTGGTAGCTCTGTCGGCGGTATGAAACCATGTGAAGCTACATGAAGGGGTTGTAATGCTTGGTAGCTACAGGTAACTGCCAGAATAAAGGAAACCCCAACATAAAGTGTCTTAATAGAGTGTTGCACCACCAGCCAGAACAGCTTCGATGCTCGTCGGCGTAGATTCTACATGTTTCTTATTATGTACAGGCACGTAGTGGTTAGAGGGGGGGGGGGGGGGGGGGGGGGGGCGATGCTCGTCGGCGTAGATTCTATGCGTTTCTGATTACAGCGTGCCTGGAACTCTGTTGGAGGGGTGTGTCACGCTGGCGTAAGGGATCGGGAGACAGGCGCAGGAATACGTAATGTTATTATTATGTACAGGCACGGGGACGAAGACCAAACAAACACGTATACAACACACAGGGTTGAATCCCCAAAACAAAAAGAGCGAGGAGTACCTCGAATAAATAACACAAGCGCACAATGACTAACACACGGGACGAGACCCGTAATCATCTGCACAATGACTAACACACGGGACGAGACCCGTAATCATCTGCACAATGACTAACACACGGGACGAGACCCGTAATCACCTGCACAATGACTAACACACGGGACGAGACCCGTAATCACCTGCACAATGACTAACACACGGGACGAGACCCGTAATCATCTGCACAATGACTAACACACGGGACGAGACCCGTAATCACCTGCACAATGACTAACACACGGGACGAGACCCGTAATCACCTGCACAATGACTAACACACGGGACGAGACCCGTAATCACCTGCACAATGACTAACACACGGGACGAGACCCGTAATCATCTGCACAATGACTAACACACGGGATGGGACCCGTAATCATCTGCACAATAGGGACCGGGTGTGTCTAATCACTGGGAATAGGGACCGGGTGTGTCTAATCACTGGGAATAGGGACCGGGTGTGTCTAATCACTGGGAATAGGGACCGGGTGTGTCTAATCACTGGGAATAGGGACCGGTGTGTCTAATCACTGGAATAGGGACCGGGTGTGACTAATCACTGGGAATAGGGACCGGGTGTGACTAATCACTGGGAATAGGGACCGGGTGTGACTAATCACTGGGAATAGGGACCGGGTGTGACTAATCACTGGGAATAGGGACCGGGTGTGACTAATCACTGGGAATAGGGACCGGGTGTGACTAATCACTGGGAATAGGGACCGGGTGTGACTAATCACTGGGAATAGGGACCGGGTGTGACTAATCACTGGGAATAGGGACCGGGTGTGACTAATCACTGGGAATAGGGACCGGGTGTGACTAATCACTGGGAATAGGGACCGGGTGTGACTAATCACTGGGAATAGGGACCGGGTGTGACTAATCACTGGGAATAGGGACCGGGTGTGACTAATCACTGGGAATAGGGACCGGGTGTGACTAATCACTGGGAATAGGGACCGGGTGTGACTAATCACTGGGAATAGGGACCGGGTGTGACTAATCACTGGGAATAGGGACCGACTAATCACTGGGAATAGGGACCGACTAATCACTGGGAATAGGGACCGACTAATCACTGGGAATAGGGACCGACTAATCACTGGGAATAGGGACCGACTAATCACTGGGAATAGGGACCGACTAATCACTGGGAATAGGGACCGACTAATCACTGGGAATAGGGACCGACTATCACTGGGAATAGGGACCGACTAATCACTGGGAATAGGGACCGACTAATCACTGGGAATAGGGTGTGACTAATCACTGGGAATAGGGTGTGACTAATCACTGGGAATAGGGTGTGACTAATCACTGGGAATAGGGGCCCGGGGTGTGACTAATCACTGGGAATAGGGTGTGACTAATCACTGGGAATAGGGGCCGGGTGTGACTAATCACTGGGAATAGGGTGTGACTAATCACTGGGAATAGGGACCGGGTGTGACTAATCACTGGAATAGGGACCGGGTGTGTCTAATCACTGGGAATAGGGACCGGGTGTGTCTAATCACTGGGAATAGGGACCGGGTGTGTCTAATCACTGGGAATAGGGACCGGGTGTGTCTAATCACTGGGAATAGGGACCGGGTGTGTCTAATCACTGGGAATAGGGTGTGTCTAATCACTGGGAATAGGGTGTGTCTAATCACTGGGAATAGGGTGTGGTCTAATCACTGGGAATAGGGTGTGTCTAATCACTGGGATAGGGTGTGTCTAATCACTGGGAATAGGGTGTGTCTAATCACTGGGAATAGGGTGTGTCTAATCACTGGGAATAGGGACCGGGTGTGTCTAATCACTGGGAATAGGGACCGGGTGGTGTCTAATCACTGGGAATAGGGACCCGGGTGTGTCTAATCACTGGGAATAGGGACCGGGTGTGTCTAATCACTGGGAATAGGGACCGGGTGTGTCTAATCACTGGGAATAGGGTGTGACTAATCACTGGGAATAGGGACCGGGTGTGTCTAATCACTGGGAATAGGGACCGGGTGTGTCTAATCACTGGAAATAGGGACCCGGGTGTGTCTAATCACTGGAATAGGGACCGGTGTGTCTAATCACTGGAATAGGGACCGGGTGTGTCTAATCACTGGGAATAGGGACCGGGTGTGTCTAATCACTGGGAATAGGGACCGGGTGTGTCTAATCACTGGGAATAGGGACCGGGTGTGTCTAATCACTGGGAATAGGGACCGGGTGTGTCTAATCACTGGGAATAGGGACCGGGGTGTGTCTAATCACTGGGAATAGGGTGTGACTAATCACTGGGAATAGGGACCGGGTGTGTCTAATCACTGGGAATAGGGACCGGGTGTGTCTAATCACTGGGAATAGGGACCGGGTGTGTCTAATCACTGGGAATAGGGACCGGGTGTGTCTAATCACTGGGAATAGGGACCGGGTGTGTCTAATCACTGGGAATAGGGACCGGGTGTGTCTAATCACTGGGAATAGGGTGTGACTAATCACTGGGAATAGGGTGTGACTAATCACTGGGAATAGGGACCGGGTGTGACTAATCACTGGGAATAGGGACCGGGGTGTGTCTAATCACTGGGAATAGGGACCGGGTGTGTCTAATCACTGGGAATAGGGACCGGGTGTGTCTAATCACTGGGAATAGGGTGTGTCTAATCACTGGGAATAGGGTGTGTCTAATCACTGGGAATAGGGTGTGTCTAATCACTGGGAATAGGGTGTGTCTAATCACTGGGAATAGGGTGTGTCTAATCACTGGGAATAGGGTGTGTCTAATCACTGGGAATAGGGTGTGTCTAATCACTGGGAATAGGGTGTGTCTAATCACTGGGAATAGGGTGTGTCTAATCACTGGGAATAGGGTGTGTCTAATCACTGGGAATAGGGTGTGTCTAATCACTGGGAATAGGGTGTGTCTAATCACTGGGAATAGGGTGTGTCTAATCACTGGGAATAGGGTGTGTCTAATCACTGGGAATAGGGTGTGTCTAATCACTGGGAATAGGGTGTGTCTAATCACTGGGAATAGGGTGTGTCTAATCACTGGGAATAGGGTGTGTCTAATCACTGGGAATAGGCGGTGTGTCTAATCACTGGGAATAGGGACCGGGTGTGTCTAATCACTGGGAATAGGGACCGGGTGTGTCTAATCACTGGGAATAGGGACCGGGTGTGTCTAATCACTGGGAATAGGGACCGGGTGTGTCTAATCACTGGGAATAGGGTGTGACTAATCACTGGGAATAGGGACCGGGTGTGTCTAATCACTGGGAATAGGGACCGGGTGTGTCTAATCACTGGGAATAGGGACCGGGTGTGTCTAATCACTGGGAATAGGGACCGGGTGTGTCTAATCACTGGGAATAGGGACCGGGTGTGTCTAATCACTGGGAATAGGGACCGGGTGTGTCTAATCACTGGGAATAGGGACCGGGTGTGTCTAACCACTGGGAATAAGGACCGGGTGTGCCTAATGAAAGTCCCGGAGGGATCCGTGAAACCGTTCTTCCACGATAAAATCCTTCATTTGGTGTTTTGTTGACGGTGGTGGAAAAACGCTGTCTCGGGCCCCGATCCAGAATCTCCCAGAAGTGTTAATTTGGGATCCAGTTACTGAGACTCACACACCCTTTAAAACCCCGATGTTCCTTTCAGAGCCCTCTTTCAAAGTCTCTGAGATCTCTTCTTCTAGCCATGCTAGCCAAGATAATGGGCAACTGGCCATTTTTATACATGACCCTAAGCATGATGGGATGTTAATTGCTTAATTACCTCAGGAACCACACCTGTGTGGAAGCCCCTGCTTTCATTATACTTTGTACCCCCCCTCGTTGACTCAAGCTTTTCCTTTCGTTTTGGCTGTTACCCTGTACATGGTGAGCCTAGTGTGGTTATAACCTGTCTATGTCATCTGTACGAATCCTTATGAAGCTACACATAAAGGTGTTATAATGCTTGGTAGGTACGTGGTGACGTTCAGTCCCCTGATGGACACTAAGGAGGACCCCCAGGCCATCATCATCTGGGACATTCTGACTGGCCAGAAGAAGAGAGGCTTCCACTGTGAGAGCTCCGCCCACTGGCCCATCTTCAAGTAAGGACTGACTACACACCCCTCTGTTTTCATGTCTCTACATCTTCTAGTAAGGCCTGACTACCAACCTCTCTGTTTTCATGTCTCTATCCTGTTCCTGTCTCTGCATCTTCTAGTTAGGCCTGACTACCAACCTCTCTGTTTTCATGTCTCTACATCTTCTAGTAAGGCCCGACTACCCACCTCTCTGTTTTCATGTCTCTACATCTTCTAGTAAGGCCTGACTACCAACCTCTCTGTTTTCATGTCTCTACATCTTCTAGTTAGGCCTGACTACACACCTCTCTGTTTTCATGTCTCTACATCTTCTAGTAAGGCCTGACTACACACCTCTCTGTTTTCATGTCTCTACATCTTCTAGTAAGGCCTGACGACCCACCTCTCTGTTTTCATGTCTCTATCCTGTTCCTGTCTCTACATCTTCTAGTAGCCAAGAACTGCAGCAGAACTTGTTTCTCTTGCTTTCTGTCTTGGTTCTCTCCCCTAGCTGCAGCGGTCTGTCTTGGTTCTCTCCCCTAGCTGCAGCGGTCTGTCTTGGTTCTCTCCCCTAGCTGCAGCGGTCTGTCTTGGGTCTCTCCCCTAACTGTCTTGGTTCTCTCTCTACCTGCAGAGGTCTGTCTTGGTTCTCTCCCCTAGCTGCAGCGGTCTGTCTTGGTTCTCTCCCCTACCTGCAGCGGTCTGTCTTGGTTCTCTCCCTACCTGCAGCGGTCTGTCTTGGGTCTCTCCCCTAACTGTCTTGGTTCTCTCTCTACCTGCAGCGGTCTGTCTTGGTTCTCTCCCCTAGCTGCAGCGGTCTGTCTTGGTTCTCTCCCCTAGCTGCAGCGGTCTGTCTTGGTTCTCTTCCCTAGCTGCAGCGGTCTGTCTTGGGTCTCTCCCCTAACTGTCTTGGTTCTCTCTCTACCTGCAGCGGTCTGTCTTTGTTCTCTCCCCTAGCTGCAGCGGTCTGTCTTGGTTCTCTCTCTAACTGCAGCGGTCTGTCTTGGTTCTCTCCCCTAACTGTCTTGGTTCTCTCCCCTAGCTGCAGCGGTCTGTCTTGGTTCTCTCCCCTAACTGTCTTGGTTCTCTCCCCTAGCTGCAGCGGTCTGTCTTGGTTCTCTCCCTACCTGCAGCGGTCTGTCTTGGTTCTCTCCCCTAACTGTCTTGGTTCTCTCTCTACCTGCAGCGGTCTGTCTTGGTTCTCTCCCCTAGCTGCAGCGGTCTGTCTTGGTTCTCTCCCTAACTGCAGCGGTCTGTCTTGGTTCTCTCCCTAACTGCAGCGGTCTGTCTTGGTTCTCTCCCTAACTGCAGCGGTCTGTCTTGGTTCTCTCGCCTAACTGTCTTGGTTCTCTCCCTACCTGCAGTGTTCTAACGTGTGTCTGTTTCTCCAGGTGGAGTCACGATGGGAAGTTCTTTGCCAGGATGACCCAGGACACACTGAGCATCTACGAGACCCCAGTAAGTCCCCACACTGAGCATCTATGACCCAGGACACACTGAGCATCTATGAGACCCCAGTAAGTCCCCACACTGAGCATCTATGAGACCCCAGTAAGTCCCCACACTGAGCATCTATGACCCAGGACACACTGAGCATCTATGAGACCCCTGTAAGTCCCCACACTGAGCATCTATGACCCAGGACACACTGAGCATCTATGAGACCCCAGTAAGTCCCCACACTGAGCATCTATGAGACCCCAGTAAGTCCCCACACTGAGCATCTATGACCCAGGACACACTGAGCATCTACGAGACCCCAGTAAGTCCCCACACTGAGCATCTATGACCCAGGACACACTGAGCATCTATGAGACCCCAGTAAGTCCCCACACTGAGCATCTATGAGACCCCAGTAAGTCCCCACACTGAGCGTCTACGAGACCCCAGTAAGTCCCCACACTGAGCGTCTACGAGACCCCAGTAAGTCCCCACACTGAGCATCTATGAGACCCCAGTAAGTCCCCACACTGAGCATCTATGACCCAGGACACACTGAGCATCTATGAGACCCCAGTAAGTCCCCACACTGAGCATCTATGAGACCCCAGTAAGTCCCCACACTGAGCGTCTACGAGACCCCAGTAAGTCCCCACACTGAGCGTCTACGAGACCCCAGTAAGTCCCCACACTGAGCATCTATGAGACCCCAGTAAGTCCCCACACTGAGCATCTATGAGACCCCAGTAAGTCCCCACACTGAGCATCTATGAGACCCCAGTAAGTCCCCACACTGAGCATCTATGACCCCAGTAAGTCCCCACACTGAGCGTCTATGACCCCAGTAAGTCCCCACAATGAGCATCTGAGACCCCAGTAAGTCCCCACACTGAGGGTCTATGACCCCAGTATGTCCCCACACTGAGAGTCTACGAGACCCCAGTAAGTCCCCACACTGAGTGTCTACGAGACCCCAGTAAGTCCCCACACTGAACGTCTGAGACACCAGTAAGTCCCCACACTGAGCATCTATGGCCCCAGTAAGTCCCCACACTGAACGTCTGAGACACCAGTAAGTCCCCACACTGAGCATCTATGGCCCCAGTAAGTCCCCACACTGAACGTCTGAGACACCAGTAAGTCCCCACACTGAGCATCTATGACCCCAGTAAGTTCGATTGACCAGTATTACTCTGAGTGTGTCTGTGTAACAGACTGGTGAGTCCGTACTGAACAACATCCTGTTTTCTCCTGTCGTAGTCCATGGGCCTGTTGGATAAGAAGAGTCTGAAGATCAGTGGCATCAAGTGAGTCTTTATCCTGGGGATGTTGACCCTTAATCAGTTAGTTCAGGAATACCACCTGTCAGACAGAGACTAGTTAGAGGAATACCACCTGTCAGACAGAGACTAGTTAGAGGAATACCCCCTGTCAGACAGAGACTAGTTAGAGGAATACCACCTGTCAGACAGAGACTAGTTAGAGGAATACCACCTGTCAGACAGAGACTAGTTAGAGGAATACCACCTGTCAGACAGAGACTAGTTAGAGGAATACCACCTGGCAGACAGACTAGTTAGAGGAATACCACCTGTCAGACTGAGACTAGTTAGAGGAATACCACCTGTCAGACAGAGACTAGTTAGAGGAATACCACCTGTCAGACAGAGACTAGTTAGAGGAATACCACCTGTCAGACAGAGACTAGTTAGAGGAATACCACCTGTCAGACAGAGACTAGTTAGAGGAATACCACCTGTCAGACAGAGACTAGTTAGAGGAATACCACCTGTCAGAGACTAGTTAGAGGAATACCACCTGTCAGAGACTAGTTAGAGGAATACCACCTGTCAGAGACTAGTTAGAGGAATACCACCTGTCAGACAGAGACTAGTTAGAGGAATACCACCTGTCAGACAGAGACTAGTTAGAGGAATACCACCTGTCCTGTGTGTGTGTGTGTATTAATCCCCTCCTCCCCTCTGCAGGGACTTCTCCTGGTCACCAGGCGATAACATCATAGCGTTCTGGGTCCCCGAGGACAAAGACATCCCAGCCAGAGTGACTCTGATGCAGCTTCCCTCCAGACAGGAGATCAGAGTCAGGAACCTCTTCAATGTGGTGGACTGTAAACTTCACTGGCAGAGACAGGGAGACTACCTCTGTGTAAAGGTGGACCGGACACCTAAAGGAACTCAGGTTAGTGAAGGAGGGGAGAACAGAGGGAGGGTGAAGGGAGAGGAGAACAGAGGGAGGGTGAAGGGGGGAGGTGAACAGAGGGAGGGTGAAGGGGGGAGGTGAACAGAGGGAGGGTGAAGGGGGGGAGGTGAACAGAGGGAGGGTGAAGGGGGGAGGACGAGAACAGAGGGAGGGTGAAGGGAGGAGGAGAACAGAGGGAGGGTGAAGGGAGGAGGAGAACAGAGGGAGGGTGAAGGAGGGAGGAGGAGAACAGAGGGAGGGTGAAGGGGGGAGGAGAACAGAGGGAGGGTGAAGGAGGGAGGAGGAGAACAGAGGGAGGGTGAAGGAGGGAGGAGGAGAACAGAGGGAGGGTGAAGGGAGAGGAGAACAGAGGGAGGGTGAAGGAGGGAGGAGAACAGAGGGAGGGTGAAGGAGGGAGGAGAACAGAGGGAGGGTGAAGGGGGGAGGAGAACAGAGGGAGGGTGAAGGGGGAGGGGAGGAGAACAGAGGGAGGGTGAAGGGGGGAGGAGAACAGAGGGAGGGTGAAGGGGGGAGGAGAACAGAGGGAGGGTGAAGGGGGGAGGAGAACAGAGGGAGGGTGAAGGGAGGAGGAGAACAGAGGGAGGGTGAAGGGGGGAGGAGAACAGAGGGAGGGTGAAGAGGGGAGGAGAACAGAGGGAGGGTGAAGGGGGGAGGAGAACAGAGGGAGGGTGAAGGGGGGAGGAGAACAGAGGGAGGGTGAAGGGGGGAGGGGAGGAGAACAGAGGGAGGGTGAAGGGAGAGGAGAACAGAGGGAGGGTGAAGGGGGGAGGGGAGGAGAACAGAGGGAGGGTGAAGGGAGGAGGGGAGGAGAACAGAGGGAGGGTGAAGGGGGAGGAGAACAGAGGGCAGGGTGAAGGGGGAGGAGAACAGAGGCAGGGTGAAGGGGGAGGAGAACAGAGGCAGGGTGAAGGGGGAGGAGAACAGAGGCAGGGTGAAGGGGAGGAGAACAGAGGCAGGGTGAAGGGGGAGGAGAACAGAGGCAGGGTGAAGGGGGAGGAGAACAGAGGCAGGGTGAAGGGGGAGGAGAACAGAGGCAGGGTGAAGGGGGAGGAGAACAGAGGGAGGGTGAAGGGGGGAGGAGAACAGAGGGAGGGTAAATGTGATGCTTTGATGTTAAACCTCATTTTCAAGTCTCCTTTCTCTCTCTGTCCTCATCCTCTATCGTTCCCCCTCTCCTCTTCTGTCATCTCCATCATTCTCTGTCCTCTCCTCTCGTTCTCTCCTCCTGTCTGTCCTCTCCTCTCGTCCTCTCCTTCTCTCAGGGTGTGGTGACCAACTTTGAGATCTTCAGGATGAGAGAGAAGCAGGTTCCTGTTGACGTGGTGGAGATGAAGGGAGACCCGGAATCTAAAACTGGTAACGCACACCCCCCACTCTGACAAGACGACAGAACCCCCCCTCTGACAAGACGGACAGACCCCCCCCCCCCCACTCTGACAAGATGGACAGAACCCCCCCCCCCACACTCTGACAAGACGGACAGAACCCCCCCCCCCCCCCCCCCCCACTCTGACAAGATGGACAGAAACCCCCCCCACTCTGACAAGATGGGCAGAAACCCCCCCACGCTGACAAGATGGACAGAACCCCCCCCCCCACTCTGACAAGATGGACAGAAACCCCCCATCCCTACTCTGACAAGATGGATAGAAACCCCCCCCCCCCACTCTGACAAGATGGACAGAAACCCCCCATCCCTACTCTGACAAGATGGACAGAAACCCCCCCCACTCTGACAAGATGGACAGAAACCCCCCATCCCTACTCTGACAAGATGGACAGAACCCCCCCCCCCACTCTGACAAGATGGACAGAACCCCCCCCCACTCTGACAAGATGGACAGAAACCCCCCATCCCTACTCTGACAAGATGGACAGAACCCCCCCCCCCACTCTGACAAGATGGACAGAACCCCCCCCCCACTCTGACAAGATGGACAGAAACCCCCCCCCCCACCCCCCCCCCCCCCACTCTGACAAGATGGACAGAAACCCCCCATCCCTACTCTGACAAGATGGACAGAAAACCCCCCCCACTCTGACAAGATGGACAGAAACCCCCCATCCCTACTCTGACAAGATGGACAGAAACCCCCCCCACTCTGACAAGATGGACAGAAACCCCCCATCCCTACTCTGACAAGATGGACAGAACCCCCCCCCCCCACTCTGACAAGATGGACAGAAACCCCCCCCCCCCACTCTGACAAGATGGACAGAACCCCCCCCACTCTGACAAGATGGACAGAAACCCCCCATCCCTACTCTGACAAGATGGACAGAAACCCCCCCCCACTCTGACAAGATGGACAGAACCCCCCCCCCACTCTGACAAGACGGACAGAAACCCCCCATCCCCACTCTGACAAGATGGGCAGAACCCCCCCCCCCACTCTGACAAGATGGGATAGAACCCCCCCCCACTCTGACAAGATGGACAGAACCCCCCCCCCCCCCACTCTGACATGATGGACAGAAACCCCCCATCCCCACACTGACAAGATGGACAGAAACCCCCCATCCCTACTCTGACAAGATGGACAGAAACCCCCCCCCCCCACTCTGACAAGATGGACAGAAAACCCCCCATCCCTACTCTGACAAGATGGACAGAAACCCCCCCCACTCTGACAAGATGGACAGAAACCCCCATCCCTACTCTGACAAGATGGACAGAACCCCCCCCCCCCCCCACTCTGACAAGATGGACAGAACCCCCCCCCCACTCTGACAAGATGGACAGAAACCCCCCATCCCTACTCTGACAAGATGGACAGAACCCCCCCCCCCACTCTGACAAGATGGACAGAACCCCCCCCCCCCCCCCCCACTCTGACAAGATGGACAGATCCCCCCCCCCCACTCTGACAAGATGGACAGAAACCCCCCATCCCTACTCTGACAAGATGGACAGAACCCATCCCTACTCTGACAAGATGGACAGAACCCCCCCCCACTCTGACAAGATGAACAGAACCCCCCCCCACTCTGACAAGATGGACAGAAACCCCCCATCCCTACTCTGACAAGATGGACAGAAACCCCCCCCCCACTCTGACAAGATGGACAGAACCCCCCCCCCCCCCCCCACTCTGACAAGACGGACAGAAACCCCCCCATCCCCACTCTGACAAGATGGGCAGAACCCCCCCCCCCCCCACTCTGACAAGATGGATAGAACCCCCCCCCACTCTGACAAGATGGACAGAACCCCCCCCCCCCCCACTCTGACAAGATGGACAGAAACCCCCCATCCCCACACTGACAAGATGGACAGAAACCCCCATCCCTACTCTGACAAGATGGACAGAAACCCCCCCCCCCACTCTGACAAGATGGACAGAAACCCCCCCATCCCTACTCTGACAAGATGGACAGAAACCCCCCCCCACTCTGACAAGATGGACAGAAACCCCCCATCCCTACTCTGACAAGATGGACAGAACCCCCCCCCACTCTGACAAGATGGACAGAACCCCCCCCCCCCACTCTGACAAGATGGACAGAAACCCCCCCCACTCTGACAAGATGGACAGAAACCCCCCATCCCTACTCTGACAAGATGGACAGAAAACCCCCCCCCACTCTGACAAGATGGACAGAACCCCCCCCCCCACTCTGACAAGACGGACAGAAACCCCCCATCCCCACTCATACAAGATGGGCAGAACCCCCCCCCCCCCACTCTGACAAGATGGATAGAACCCCCCCCACTCTGACAAGATGGACAGAACCCCCCCCCCCCCCACTCTGACATGATGGACAGAAACCCCCCATCCCCACACTGACAAGATGACAGAAACCCCCCATCCCTACTCTGACAAGATGGACAGAACCCCCCCCCCCCCCCCCACTCTGACAAGATGGACAGAACCCCCCCCACTCTGACAAGATGGACAGAAACCCCCCATCCCTACTCTGACAAGATGGACAGAACCCCCCCCCCCACTCTGACAAGATGGACAGAACCCCCCCCCCCCCCACTCTGACAAGATGGACAGACCCCCCCCCCCCCCACTCTGACAAGATGGACAGAAACCCCCCATCCCTACTCTGACAAGATGGACAGAAACCCATCCCTACTCTGACAAGATGGACAGAACCCCCCCCCACTCTGACAAGATGAACAGAACCCCCCCCCCACTCTGACAAGATGGACAGAAACCCCCCATCCCTACTCTGACAAGATGGACAGAAACCCCCCCCCCACTCTGACAAGATGGACAGAACCCCCCCCCCCCCACTCTGACAAGACGGACAGAAACCCCCCATCCCCACTCTGACAAGATGGGCAGAACCCCCCCCCCCCACTCTGACAAGATGGATAGAACCCCCCCCACTCTGACAAGATGGACAGAACCACCCCCCCCCCCCACTCTGACAAGATGGACAGAAACCCCCCATCCCCACACTGACAAGATGGACAGAAACCCCCCATCCCTACTCTGACAAGATGGACAGAAACCCCCCCCCCCCCACTCTGACAGATGGACAGAAACCCCCCCCCCCACTCTGACAAGATGACAGAAACCCCCCATCCCTACTCTGACAAGATGGACAGAAACCCCCCCCACTCTGACAAGATGGACAGAAACCCCCCATCCCTACTCTGACAAGATGGATAGAACCCCCCCCCACTCTGACAAGATGGACAGAACCCCCCCCCCCACTCTGACAAGATGGACAGAAACCCCCCATCCCCACACTGACAAGATGGACAGAAACCCCCATCCCTACTCTGACAAGATGGACAGAACCCCCCCCCCCCCCACTCTGACAAGATGGACAGAAACCCCCCATCCCTACTCTGACAAGATGGACAGAAACCACCCCCCCACTCTGACAAGATGGACAGAAACCCCCCATCCCCACACTGACAAGATGGACAGAAACCCCCATCCCTACTCTGACAAGATGGACAGAAACCCCCCCCCCCACTCTGACAAGATTGGACAGAAACCCCCCATCCCTACTCTGACAAGATGGACAGAAACCCCCCCCACTCTGACCAGATGGACAGAAACCCCCCATCCCTACTCTGACAAGATGGACAGAACCCCCCCCCCCACTCTGACAAGATGGACAGAAACCCCCCCCCACTCTGACAAGATGGACAGAAACCCCCCATCCCCACACTGACAAGATGGACAGAAACCCCCCATCCCTACTCTGACAAGATGGACAGAAACCCCCCCCCCCCACTCTGACAAGATGGACAGAACCCCCCATCCCTACTCTGACAAGATGGACAGAAACCCATCCCTACTCTGACAAGATGGACAGAACCCCCCCCCCACTCTGACAAGATGAACAGAACCCCCCCCCCACTCTGACAAGATGGACGAAACCCCCCATCCCTACTCTGACAAGATGGACAGAACCCCCCCCCCCCCCCCACTCTGACAAGACGGACAGAAACCCCCCATCCCCACTCTGACAAGATGGGCAGAACCCCCCCCCCCCCCCCCACTCTGACAAGATGGATAGAACCCCCCCCCCCCCCACTCTGACAAGATGGACAGAACCCCCCCCCCCCCCCCCACACTCTGACAAGATGGACAGAACCCCCCATCCCCACACTGACAAGATGGACAGAAACCCCCCATCCCTACTCTGACAAGATGGACAGACCCCCCCCCCCCCCCACACTCTGACAAAGACGGACAGAACCCCCCCCCCCCCCCACTGATAATGTACAGTAACACCACCAGGTGGCAGTACACCACTAGGTAACACCACCAGGTGCAGTAACACCACTAGGTAACACCACCAGGTGCAGTAACACCACCAGGTGCAGTAACACCAACTAGGTAACACCACCAGGTGCAGTACACCACCAGGTGCAGTAAACACCACCAGGTTGCAGTAACACCACTAGGTGCAGTAACACCACCAGGTGCAGTAACCACCACCAGGTGCAGTAACACCACCAGGTGCAGTAACACCACTAGGTAACACCACCAGGTGCAGTAACACCACTAGGTAACACCACCAGGTGCAGTAACACCACCAGGTGCAGTAACACCACCAGGTGCAGTAACACCACTAGGTAACACCACCAGGTATAATAACACCCGTGTTGTCGTCCCCTAGCGGAGAGCATCATAGCGTTTGCGTGGGAGCCCAACGCATTAAGTTTGCCGTCCTGCACGGTGAATCTCCCAGGATCAACGCCTCGTTCTACCACGTCAAGAACAACGGCAAGATAGAAACTCATCAGTGAGTCCAACCTTTACCTGAGAATCTCTCATGACTCTGTAATGTCTATAAGGATCGTTATTCCGTCTCTACTGGTTGTCAGATGTCCGGATTCAGGCCTTTGGCAAACAACACAATCTGCTACTGTAACATACACTCCCCCCCCCCCCCCCCTCTCCCCTCTCCTCTCCCCCCTTCTCTCTCCTCTCCCCCCTTCTCTCTCTCCCCCTTCTCTCTCCTCTCCTCCCCCCTTCTCTCTCCTCTCCTCCCCCCCTTCTCTCTCCTCTCCTCCCCCCCCTTCTCTCTCCTCTCCTCCCCCCCTTCTCTCTCCTCTCTCCCCCCTCTCTCCCCCCCCCCCTTCTCCTCTCTCCTCCTCCCCCCCTTCTCTCTCCTCTCCCCCCCCCTTCTCTCTCCTCTCCTCCCCCCCTTCTCTCTCCTCTCCTCCCCCCTTCTCTCTCCTCCTCCTCCCCCCTTCTCTCTCCTCTCCTCCCCCCCTTCTCTCTCCTCTCCTCGCCTCCCGTCCCCCCCTTCTCTCTCTCCTCTCCTCCTCCCCCCCCTTCTCTCTCCTCTCCTCCTCCCCCGCTTCTCTCCTCCTCTCCTCCTCCCCCCCCTTCTCTCTCCTCTCCTCCTCCCCCCCTTCTCTCTCCTCTCCCTCCTCCCCCCTTCTCTCTCTCTCTCCTCTCCCTCCTCCTCCCCCCCTTCTCTCTCCTCTCCTCCTCCCCCCTTCTCTCTCCTCTCCTCCTCCCCCCTTCTCTCTCTCCTCTCCTCTCCTCCTCCCCCCCTTCTCTCTCCTCTCCTCCTCCCCCCCCTTCTCTCTCCTTCTCCCTCCCCCCCCTTCTCTCCCTCTCCTCCTCCCCCCCTTCTCTCTCCTCTCCTCCTCCCCCCCTTTCTCTCTCCTCTCTCCTCCTCCCCCTTCTCTCTCCAGAGATGTTTGACAAGCAGCAGGCCAACAGCATCTTCTGGAGTCCTCAGGGACAGTTCATGGTGCTGGCTGGACTCAGGAGGTACAAGACCTGTGTGTGTGTGTGTGTGTGTGTGTGTGTGTGAGAGAGAGAGAGAGAGAGAGAGAGATCTCCCCTCCTGTGTTAACCCTGTCCTCCAGTATGAACGGGGCCCTGTGTTAACCCTGTCCTCTCCTCCAGTATGAACGGGGCCCTGTGTTAACCCTGTCCTCTCCTCCAGTATGAACGGGGCCCTGTGTTAACCCTGTCCTCTCCTCCAGTATGAACGGGGCCCTGTGTTAACCCTGTCCTCTCCTCCAGTATGAACGGGGCCCTGTGTTAACCCTGTCCTCTCCTCCAGTATGAACGGGGCCCTGTGTTAACCCTGTCCTCTCCTCCAGTATGAACGGGGCCCTGTGTTAACCCTGTCCTCTCCTCCAGTATGAACGGGGCCCTGTGTTAACCCTGTCCTCTCCTCCAGTATGAACGGGGCCCTGTGTTAACCCTGTCCTCTCCTCCAGTATGAACGGGGCCCTGTGTTAACCCTGTCCTCTCCTCCAGTATGAACGGGGCCCTGTGTTAACCCTGTCCTCCAGTATGAACGGGGCCCTGTGTTAACCCTGTCCTCCAGTATGAACGGGGCCCTGTGTTAACCCTGTCCTCTCCTCCAGTATGAACGGGCCCCTGCGTTAACCCTGTCCTCTCCTCCAGTATGAACGGGGCCCTGGCGTTTGTGGACACCTCTGACTGCACCATGATGAACATGGTTGAACACTACATGGCTTCTGACGTAGAGTGGGACCCTACAGGACGATACCTGGTGACATCTGTGTCCTGGTGGAGTCACAAGGTACACCTGACACACACACACACCTGATACATACACCTGACACACACACCTGACACACACACAGGGAATAAACTACTGTCATGTTTATTTAAATGGAAGATCAACCAAATGAAGGTTGGTTTGTACCGCAATAATTAACCAATGAGATAGGAGCTCCAAGCTGTCTTCATCAGGGTATATTTGATAATTAACCAATGAGATATCAGGCCGCTCTTGGCCGTGATTACACTCTAGGAGCTCCAAGCTGTCTTCATCAGGGTATAATCACACTCTAGGAGCTCCAAGCTGTCTTCATCAGGGTATAATCACCCTCTAGGAGCTTTGTATGCCATTTTAATATTTGATAATTAACCAATGAGATATCAGGCCACTCTTGGCCGTGATTACAGACACCTGTCTTTTGACACAACATTAACGAGTTGGACAGTAACACAGATGACTGGGAGGAGGAGATATTAATATATTAACGAGTTGGACAGTAACACAGATGACTGGGAGGAGGAGATATTAATATATTACTATATTAACGAGTTGGACAGTAACACAGATGACTGGGAGGAGGAGATATTAATATATTAACGAGTTGGACAGTAACACAGATGACTGGGAGGAGGAGATATTAATATATTAACGAGTTGGACAGTAACACAGATGACTGGGAGGAGGAGATATTAATATATTACTATATTAACGAGTCATCCCGCAGGGTTTGTGATTATACCCTGATGAAGACCGCTTGGCTGTCTGTGTGCTGTGCTTCTACACCTGCATTGCTTGCTGTTTGGGGTTTTAGGCTGGGTTTCTGTACAGCACTTTGAGATATCAGCTGATGTACGAAGGGCTATATAAATTAATTTGATTTGAAAACAGCTTGGCTGTTGAAACGTTGGTCATTTTATTTAATTTTTTTGCATCTGAGCTCCTAGAGTGTGCGGCTCTCTTTAATTTTCAAGTTTTCTCCTCCGCTAGCCGGCACCTCGTCTAAACAGGTTTTCTCCTCCGCTAGCCGGCACCTCGTCTAAACAGGTTTTCTCCTCCGCTAGCCGGCACCTCGTCTAAACAGGTTTTCTCCTCCACTAGCCGGCACCTCGTCTAAACAGGTTTTCTCCTCCGCTACCCGGCACCTCGTCTAAACAGGTTTCCTCCTCCGCTAGCCGGCACCTCGTCTAAACAGGTTTTCTCCTCCGCTAGCCGGCACCTCGTCTAAACAGGTTTTCTGAGCCATACCAAGTGTGTTTTTATCTGAGCCATACCAAGTGTGTTTTTATCTGAGCCATACCAAGTGTGTCTTTATCTGAGCCACACCAAGTGTGTTTTTATCTGAGCCATACCAAGTGTGTCTTTATCTGAGCCACACCAAGTGTGTCTTTATCTGAATAACAAGTGTGTCTTTATCTGAGCCATACCAAGTGTGTCTTTATCTGAGCCATACCAAGTGTGTTTTTATCTGAGCCACACCAAGTGTGTTTTTATCTGAGCCACACCAAGTGTGTTTTTATCTGAGCCACACCAAGTGTGTTTTTATCTGAGCCACACCAAGTGTGTTTTTATCTGAGCCATACCAAGTGTGTTTTTATCTGAGCCATACCAAGTGTGTTTTTATCTGAGCCATACCAAGTGTGTTTTTATCTGAGCCACACCAAGTGTGTTTTTATCTGAGCCACACCAAGTGTGTTATTATCTGAGCCACACCAAGTGTGTTTTTATCTGAGCCACACCAAGTGTGTCTTTATCTGAGCCGTACCAAGTGTGTTTTTAAAAAGGGGGTTGTCTCTCCCGTCAGGTGGACAATGCCTATTGGCTGTGGACCTTTCAGGGGCGTCTCCTCCAGAAGAACAACAAGGATCGTTTCTGTCAGCTACTCTGGAGACCTCGGCCTGCTACCCTGCTCACACAGGACTCCATCAAGGTACGTATCTGTGTGTGTGTCCAGTATTTATAAAGGGTATAAAGGGTAAACTAGCTAAACTAACTCTGTCATCAAGGTTGTTTTAAACCAATAGAATCCAAAAACTCGTTCAGTGTCTGGACAAGTAGTGACTTCTGTCTAAACTTCTGTGTGTTGAAAGGGTTTTGTTGTAATGTGTCTGACTGCGTTTATATAACATGGGCTTAGCTGGGACCCTTGGTTTTGACTGTCTTGTTGCTACTATAACATGGGCTTAGCTGGGACCCTTGGTTTTGACTGTCTTGTTGCTACTATAACATGGGCTTAGCTGGGACCCTTGGTTTTGACTGTCTTGTTGCTACTATAACATGGGCTTTGCCGGGACCCTTGGTTTTGACTGTCTTGTTGCTACTATAACATGGGCTTAGCTGGGACCCTTGGTTTTGACTGTCTTGTTGCTACTATAACATGGGCTTAGCCGGGACCCTTGATGGTCTTGTTGCTACTATAACATGGGCTTAGCCGGGACCCTTGATGGTCTTGTTGCTACTATAACATGGGCTTAGCCGGGACCCTTGATGGTCTTGTTGCTACTATAACATGGGCTTAGCCGGGACCCTTGATGGTCTTGTTGCTACTATAACATGGGCTTAGCCGGGACCCTTGATGGTCTTGTTGCTACTATAACATGGGCTTAGCCGGGACCCTTGATGGTCTTGTTGCTACTATAACATGGGCTTAGCCGGGACCCTTGATGGTCTTGTTGCTACTATAACATGGGCTTAGCCGGTACCCTTGATGGTCTTGTTGCTACTATAACATGGGCTTAGCCGGGACCCTTGATGGTCTTGTTGCTACTATAACATGGGCTTAGCCGGGACCCTTGATGGTCTTGTTGCTACTATAACATGGGCTTAGCCGGGACCCTTGATGGTCTTGTTGCTACTATAACATGGGCTTAGCCGGGACCCTTGATGGTCTTGTTGCTACTATAACATGGGCTTAGCCGGGACCCTTGATGGTCTTGTTGCTACTATAACATGGGCATAGCTGGGACCCTTGATGGTCTTGTTGCTACTATAACATGGGCTTAGCCGGGACCCTTGATGGTCTTGTTGCTACTATAACATGGGCTTAGCCGGGACCCTTGATGGTCTTGTTGCTACTATAACATGGGCTTAGCCGGGACCCTTGATGGTCTTGTTGCTACTATAACATGGGCTTAGCCGGGACCCTTGATGGTCTTGTTGCTACTATAACATGGGCTTAGCCGGGACCCTTGATGGTCTTGTTGCTACTATAACATGGGCATAGCTGGGACCCTTGATGGTCTTGTTGCTACTATAACATGGGCTTAGCTGGGACCCTTGATGGTCTTGTTGCTACTATAACATGGGCTTAGCCGGGACCCTTGATGGTCTTGTTGCTACGTGTAACGTGTTTTTCTTCTTGTGTTTTGACCCGTTCGTTCCCCAGGTGATCAAGAAGGACCTGAAGAAGTACTCTAAGATCTTTGAGCAGAAGGATCGTCTGAGCCAGTCGAAGGCCTCCAGGGAGCTGGTGGACAAGAGGAGGAGCATGATGGAGGACTACCGCACCTACAGAGAGGCTGCCCTGCAGCAGCACCACGAACAGAAGATCGCCCGCCTGCAGCTCCGAGGAGGTACGTAGACTCCCCCCCACCCCCCTCTGTGGGCCGTTCTGGCTCGGGACCAGGCTTACTAAGCTTGACCCCTGACCTCTCTCTGTCTCTAGGAGTGGACACTGACGAGCTGGACAGTAACACAGATGACTGGGAGGAGGAGACCATTGAGTTTTTTATCAACGAAGAAATCATTCCCCTCGGAGAGTAGTCCCCTACGCAGGTAACACCCACACGCACTACCCAAACACACTCACTACCCACACACACGCTACCCACACACACTCACACTACCTACACACATACACAACCTACACACTGTCTGTGGTTTTGACGGTCTCTCCCCCCCTCTATCTCTCCAGGTCCATTTTTGCGTGGGGACTAGAGGGGGGGCGTTATCTTGTTCGACTGGAGGAGGGAAAACTACGCTGAGAATCTTGGGAGTCGCCAGAGTTCCACCATTCTCTCTTTGTGACATCATCAAAGCGTGCCTTGTGGTATAGCGACAACAGCAAGCTAACAACTGTGGGAGGAGGGAGGAAACCAACTTTTAAACTCTTAATTATTTTTTCATCACCTTGGTCTTTTTCTGCCACTTTTTGAAAGTTTTTCTTTCTCATAATCTATCCTCGCTCACTCACTTTCTATTCTTCTTATCTTGACTACACACCCCCTTGCAGTCTTTAACCGTCATTACCGTGGCAACGGTCACACCTTACCATAAAGAGACAGAGACCGTTGCACCACCAGCACCACCACCGGGAGGGATGAGGACTGGGTGTGTGACGTGGCAGTGTGTGTGTGAGGCTAGAGAGAGTGTTCTCCTGATGACCAAACGTTCAAGGCTGTGTTGTAGTAGTAGTAGTAGTGTGTTGAAGTGGCATTATCCTCCTCCGTTTAGACTACCTGACGTTGTTGTTGTTGTTGTTGTTGTTATCATACTAGACCACAACTATCACATGATCTTCGACGTCAATAAAGATAAACGGCATTCAAATCATCCACTCTTGTCTGTGGTTTTTACATGTTGCTTAAGGCTGTTTTTATATATTTATTATTGTGTTGAAAAGTGTTTTATATTTTCTCTATTTAGCCAGACGTTCTCATACCAGAGTGACGTAGTTCAGGCAGTGTCTTCAACTATGGTGCATCGTACCGGTCATTACCAGGCAGTGTCTTCAACTATGGTGCATCGTACCGGTCATTACCAGGCAGTGTCTTCAACTATGGTGCATCGTACCGGTCATTACCAGGCAGTGTCTTCAACTATGGTGCATCGTACCGGTCATTACCAGGCAGAGTAACTATGTGTGACGTGGCAGTGTGTGTGTGAGACTAGAGAGAGTGTTCTCCTGATGACCAAACGTTCAAGGCTGTGTTGTAGTAGTAGTAGTGTGTTGAAGTGGCATTATCCTCCTCCGTTTAGACTACCTGACGTTGTTGTTGTTGTTGTTGTTATCATACTAGACCACAACTATCACATGATCTTCGACGTCAATAAAGATAAACGGCATTCAAATCATCCACTCTTGTCTGTGGTTTTTACATGTTGCTTAAGGCTGTTTTTATATATTTATTATTGTGTTGAAAAGTGTTTTATATTTTCTCTATTTAGCCAGACGTTCTCATACCAGAGTGACTTAGTTCAGGCAGTGTCTTCAACTATGGTGCATCGTACCCGGTCATTACCAGGCAGTGTAACTATGGTGCATCGTACCGGTCATTACCAGGCAGTGTCTTCAACTATGGTGCATCGTACCGGTCATTACCAGGCAGTGTAACTATGGTGCATCGTACCGGTCATTACCAGGCAGTGTCTTCAACTATGGTGCATCGTACCGGTCATTACCAGGCAGTGTCTTCAACTATGGTGCATCGTACCGGTCATTACCAGGCAGTGTCTTCAACTATGGTGCACCGTCCCGGTCATTACCAGGCAGTGTCTTCAACTATGGTGCATCGTACCGGTCATTACCAGGCAGTGTAACTATGGTGCATCGTACCGGTCATTACCAGGCAGTGTCTTCAACTATGGTGCATCGTACCGGTCATTACCAGGCAGTGTCTTCAACTATGGTGCATCGTACCGGTCATTACCAGGCAGTGTCTTCAACTATGGTGCATCGTACCGGTCATTACCAGGCAGTGTCTTCAACTATGGTGCATCGTACCGGTCATTACCAGGCAGTGTCTTCAACTATGGTGCATCGTACCGGTCATTACCAGGCAGTGTCTTCAACTATGGTGCATCGTACCGGTCATTACCAGGCAGTGTAACTATGGTGCATCGTCCCGGTCATTACCAGGCAGTGTCTTCAACTATGGTGCATCGTACCAGTCATTACCAGGCAGTGTCTTCAACTATGGTGCATCGTACCGGTCATTACCAGGCAGAGTAACTATGGTGCATCGTACCGGTCATTACCAGGCAGTGTCTTCAACTATGGTGCATCGTACCAGTCATTACCAGGCAGTGTCTTCAACTATGGTGCATCGTCCCGGGCATTACCAGGCAGTGTCTTCAACTATGGTGCATCGTACCGGTCATTAACTGGTGTCCTGTCTTCACGGTGAATTGTTTGTGTTCCTCATCAATCTTCACACAATACCCCATAATGACAAAGTAAAAATAGATTTAGAAAGCGTCACCTTTTTCATATTAGCTCCCTGTACGTTGAGAACGCTTGCTCTGCGTCTGCGCACTCACTTTTCACTCTGTTACTTGATTTGAGTGGTGGTTAGAGCGTCACGAGGTATTTGGTTCTCTGTCCGTTCTCTTTTCTGTAACCCGTTGCGTTTTCTTATTGCGGCACGCCCTCGCAATGTCCTATCATCCCACATGCATCACACTTTTCATGTTTGAATTTAGTCAGACGCTATGTGTTGGCCTTAGCAACGATAACAGTTTATTGGCTGCTTCCCCTTCTTTGAAGCCAGCGCATTTCTATGAATGGTTTATCAGGGCGCAACAGGTTTTCTCATTGAGTTGCATGTTTGTCCACCGACAATGCGTATGAGTATGGATTTCTGTTTAGCGGCATCAGTTATTTCATTAGCAGCAAACAAAACATCCATTATTTCACAGTACTCCTCTCATTCCTGATTTGTAGGATCAACTAGTGGTAGCGAACCTATTGTTGCCAAAGCCATCTTTTCCGATTCTCTCTCCCCGGACACAGTTAATAATTTGTTCCCGTATCCAGGGAATCCATCCTCCAGAATCTTCCACCGCTCACTTGAGTCTCGCATCCGGCGTCGCGCGCCAAACTCTCGGTCGAATGCGTGGCAAACAAATCCAACGCTGTCCTCCATAGCTATCCTCATCGACATCTATGTAGTATTTTAGGATTGAGTCAATACTGCCATCTATTGGTAAACATAATACTTAACATAAATATACCAGGTTAGTACAGTACCAATTTCCAAAACATCGTTTTTGAGAATTTGGCAGTACGTCCAACCAGTCTCACAACCGGCAGACCACTTGTAACCACGCCAGCCCAGGACCTCCACATCCGGCTTCTTCTACTGTGGGATCGTCTTGAGACCAGCCACCTGGACAGCTGATGAAACTGAGGGTTTCTGCACAAACTGTCACACCAGGGGTCTTGACCTGACTGCAGTTCGGCATTGTAACCGATTTCAGTGGGTAAATGCCCCCCTTCGATGGTCACTGCCACTCTGTAGGGCTCTTCACTATTAATCCTGGTTTCTACTGTACCGGGTAGATGGCAGACAGCGTGTATGGAGAAGTGGACTCCTGGTTTCTACTGTACCGGGTAGATGGCAGACAGCGTGTATGGAGGAGTGGACTCCTGGTTTCTACTGTACCGGGTAGATGGCAGACAGCGTGTATGACGTCGTGTGTTCGAGCGGTTTGCTGATGTCAACGTTGTGAACCGAGTGCCCCATGGTGGCGGTGGGGTTAAGGTATAGGCAGGCGTAAGCTACGGACAACAAACACAATTGGATTTTATTGTTGCCAATTTCAATGCACAGAGATCCTGAGGTCCGTTGTCATGCCATTCATCCGCCTCCATCACCTTATGTTTCAGCAGGATAACGCACGGCCCCATGTCGCAATGATCTGGACACAAGTCCTGGAAGCTGAACATGTCTCAGTTCATCCACGGCCTACATACTCACCAGACATGTCATCCATTGAGCATGTTTGGGATGCTCTGGATCGACATATATGACAGCGTGTTCCACTTCCCACCAATATCCAGAAACTTCACACAGCCAATGAAGAGGAGTGGAATGTTGTTCCACTCAACAGCCAATGAAGAGGAGTGGAATGTTGTTCCACTCAACAGCCAATGAAGAGGAGTGGAATGTTGTTCCACTCAACAGCCAATGAAGAGGAGTGGAATGTTGTTCCACTCAACAGCCAATGAAGAGGAGTGGAATGTTGTTCCACTCAACAGCCAATGAAGAGGAGTGGAATGTTGTTCCACTCAACAGCCAATGAAGAGGAGTGGAACAACATTCCACAATCAACAGCCTGATCAACTCTATGGAAGAAGGGGTCTACTGTTTAGTGTCACAATGCATTAAACACATGGTGATCACACCAGATAACGACTGGTTTTCTGATCCAAGGTATCTGTGACCAACTGAATGCATATCTATATTCCCAGCCCTAAAAATGGTCAAAGACCCCAGCCACCCCAGTCATAGACTGTTCTGTCTACTACCGCATGGCAAGCGGTAGCGGAGTGCCAAGTCAAGGACAAAAAGGCTTCTCAACAGTTTTCACCCCCAGGCCTTAAGACTTCTGAACAGGTAACCAATGGTTACCCGGACTATTTGCATTGTGTGTGTGTGTCCCCCCCCCCTCTTTTACGCTGCTGCTACTCTCTGTTTATCTTATTTGCATAGTCACTTTAACTATACATTCATGTACATACTACCTCAATTGGCCCGACCAACCAGTGCTCCCGCACATTGGCTAACCGTGCTATCTGCATTGTGTCCACCACCCGCCAACCCCTCTTTTTACGCTTCTGCTACTCTCTGTTCATCATATATGCATAGTCACTTTAACCATACCTACATGTACATACTACCTCAATCAGCCTGACTAACCGGTGTCTGTGTATAGCCTTGCTACTCTTATTTTCAAATATCTTTCTACTGTTGTTTTTATTTCTTTACTTACCTACACACACACACACACACACATTTATTTTTTCGCACTATTGGTTAGAGTCTGTAAGTAAGCATTTCACTGTAAGGTCTACTAAACCTGTTGTATTCAGCATTTCACTGTAAGGTCTACTACACCTGTTGTATTCGGCATTTCACTGTAAGGTCTACTACACCTGTTGTATTCAGCATTTCACTGTAAGGTCTACTACACCTGTTGTATTCAGCATTTCACTGTAAGGTCTACTACACCTGTTGTATTCATCATTTCACTGTAAGGTCTACTACACCTGTTGTATTCAGCATTTCACTGTAAGGTCTACTACACCTGTTGTATTCAGCATTTCACTGTAAGGTCTACTACACCTGTTGTATTCAGCATTTCACTGTAAGGTCTAATACACCTGTTGTATTCAGCATTTCACTGTAAGGTCTACTACACCTGTTGTATTCGGCATTTCACTGTAAGGTCTACTACACCTGTTGTATTCGGCATTTCACTGTAAGGTCTACTACACCTGTTGTATTCGGCATTTCACTGTAAGGTCTACTACACCTGTTGTATTCGGCATTTCACTGTAAGGTCTACTACACCTGTTGTATTCGGCATTTCACTGTAAGGTCTACTACACCTGTTGTATTCGGCATTTCACTGTAAGGTCTACTACACCTGTTGTATTCGGCATTTCACTGTAAGGTCTACTACACCTGTTGTATTCGGCATTTCACTGTAAGGTCTACTACACCTGTTGTATTCGGCATTTCACTGTAAGGTCTACTACACCTGTTGTATTCGGCATTTCACTGTAAGGTCTACTACACCTGTTGTATTCGGCATTTCACTGTAAGGTCTACTACACCTGTTGTATTCGGCATTTCACTGTAAGGTCTACTACACCTGTTGTATTCGGCATTTCACTGTAAGGTCTACTACACCTGTTGTATTCGGCATTTCACTGTAAGGTCTACTACACCTGTTGTATTCGGCATTTCACTGTAAGGTCTACTACACCTGTTGTATTCGGCATTTCACTGTAAGGTCCTACTATTCGGCATTTCACTGTTGTATCCTATTCGGCATTTCACTGTAAGGTCTACTACACCTGTTGTATTCGGCATTTCACTGTAAGGTCTACTACACCTGTTGTATTCGGCATTTCACTGTAAGGTCTACTACACCTGTTGTATTCGGCATTTCACTGTAAGGTCTACTACACCTGTTGTATTCGGCATTCACTGTAAGGTACTACACCTGTTGTATTCGGCATTTCACTGTAAGGTCTACTACACCTGTTGTATTCGGCATTTCACTGTAAGGTCTACTACACCTGTTGTATTCGGCATTTCACTGTAAGGTCTACTACACCTGTTGTATTCGGCATTTCACTGTAAGGTCTACTACACCTGTTGTATTCGGCATTTCACTGTAAGGTCTACTACACCTGTTGTATTCGGCATTTCACTGTAAGGTCTACTACACCTGTTGTATTCGGCATTTCACTGTAAGGTCTACTACACCTGTTGTATTCGGCATTTCACTGTAAGGTCTACTACACCTGTTGTATTCGGCATTTCACTGTAAGGTCTACTACACCTGTTGTATTCGGCATTTCACTGTAAGGTCTACTACACCTGTTGTATTCGGCATTTCACTGTAAGGTCTACTACACCTGTTGTATTCGGCATTTCACTGTAAGGTCTACTACACCTGTTGTATTCGGCATTTCACTGTAAGGTCTACTACACCTGTTGTATTCGGCATTTCATTTCACTGTAAGGTCTACTACACCTGTTGTATTCGGCATTTCACTGTAAGGTCTACTACACCTGTTGTATTCGGCATTTCACTGTAAGGTCTACTACACCTGTTGTATTCGGCATTTCACTGTAAGGTCTACTACACCTGTTGTATTCGGCATTTCACTGTAAGGTCTACTACACCTGTTGTATTCGGCATTTCACTGTAAGGTCTACTACACCTGTTGTATTCGGCATTTCACTGTAAGGTCTACTACACCTGTTGTATTCGGCATTTCACTGTAAGGTCTACTACACCTGTTGTATTCGGCATTTCACTAAGGTCTACTACACCTGTTGTATTCGGCATTTCACTGTAAGGTCTACTACACCTGTTGTATTCGGCATTTCACTGTGAGGTCTACTACACCTGTTGTATTCGGCATTTCACTGTGAGGTCTACTACACCTGTTGTATTCGGCATTTCACTGTGAGGTCTACTACACCTGTTGTATTCGGCATTTCACTGTAAGGTCTACTACACCTGTTGTATTCGGCATTTCACTGTAAGGTCTACTACACCTGTTGTATTCGGCATTTCACTGTAAGGTCTACTACACCTGTTGTATTCGGCATTTCACTGTAAGGTCTACTACACCTGTTGTATTCGGCATTTCACTGTAAGGTCTACTACACCTGTTGTATTCGGCATTTCACTGTAAGGTCTACTACACCTGTTGTATTCGGCATTTCACTGTAAGGTCTACTACACCTGTTGTATTCGGCATTTCACTGTAAGGTCTACTACACCTGTTGTATTCGGCATTTCACTGTAAGGTCTACTACACCTGTTGTATTCGGCATTTCACTGTAAGGTCTACTACACCTGTTGTATTCGGCATTTCACTGTAAGGTCTACAACACCTGTTGTATTCAGCATTTCACTGTAAGGTCTACTACACCTGTTGTATTCAGCATTTCACTGTAAGGTCTACTACACCTGTTGTAGTCAGCATTTCACTGTAAGGTCTACTACACCTGTTGTATTCAGCATTTCACTGTAAGGTCTACTACACCTGTTGTATTCAGCATTTCACTGTAAGGTTGGCACACGTGACAAATAAACTTTGATTTGATTTGAGTCATGTGAAATCCATAGATTTGGGCCTAATGCATTTATTTCTATTGACTGATTTCCTTGTATGAACTGAAACTCAGTAAAATCGTTGCATGTTGCATTTATATTTTAGTTCAATGTAGTATCAGGGTGACGGTCCGAGACACTCCATTTAGTATGATATGTTACGTTTAGTATGGTATATATTCATTTGTGGATGTCCATCATAACTAATATGTTACAAATTCCACATTTCTTGTGGCTAATGTTAGCTAGGTGGCAAAACGTTAGTTAGACGTTGGGGTTAAGGTTGGTTAGAAGTTAGGTCAGGGGAAAGGTTAGCTAACATGCTAAGTAGTTACAAAGTAGACAAACTGTAAGTAGCTGCAAAGTTTCTGATTAGCTAAAATGCTAACGTTGTCCAGGATGAGACTTGGACATGCAACCTCTGGGTGGCTAGATGTTCACAACCAACCTCCTTTCGTTTCTGCCTTAAGTAACCTTCTGTCTTATCTAACCATATCATACTTACCCTATCAATCTATCCTGGATTTACATTTACTATGTTACCATATCAATCTATCCTGGATTTACATTTACTATGTTCCCATATCATTCTATCCTGGATTTACGTTTACTATGTTACATCTAGTCTATGAGAACAGTCTGACAGTAACCATCACCCAGTACTTCTAATAAAACATAAACAATCCGTTTTATAACTGCACATTTATAATACTTTGTGTAAAACAGTGAAATAAGATGCACACTCATCCTCTGGCTTCAGAACAGAAGTCCAAACTCTCGCCGTATGGAAGCTCAATGCATGGAAGCTGCGTGGTAAGAAACGGAAGAAAAAAAACACAGCGCTCAATCAAAACCATGTAACCTATAGCAGAAAGCTCTCCTTTCCACACGCCCACCACTTTCCTTTCGACACACCCATTCGCCCACACTCCGGTCGCCATAAGGAGGGTATGACTAGATGGGATCCAGCTTTCGTCAAATTGGCCGGGGTAGGCCGTCATTGTAAATAAGAATTTGTTCTAAACGGACTTGCCTAGTTTAAATAAATGTTAAATAAAATATAATACATCAAATACCCATATTGAGCTGCAGCTACCTTCCCGGTTCTACAATCTATAGACTGCCGAGGTGATAGACGAGATCACAAGAAGTCTCGCGATTGTCTTTGCAGTGCTCGGTCCTCGGGTCCCGTCCCGTTGCTTTGTGTGCTCTACTATGTGCTGCTCTCTCTCGCTCATCTACAGACCAGACTTCACACCCTGTACCACGTCGAGGGGCCGGTGCGCGAACATGGAAGCGAACAAAGAGGTAAACGAAAAAACCGTTAGTTAAGAAAAATAAAAAATTAACATTTAAAACCGTCCGGATGTTATTGTGAATAGAACAGTTTGTACTTTCAGCGGAGGGGCTTCCTCTTTCTTCTTTCCGGTAACAAATCGACTAAAACAGCTGGTATGTTAGTTAACCGATGTCATTTTACTGTTATAGCCTGCTGTGTGGCCGTTATTTGAGATGAATCGGGATTTATCAAATGTGTCTGCGGAGATTGGGGAAATGGGGAATACACAGTGATCTCAACATAGACGTTAAGAGGAAGGGGAGAGAGAAAAGAGAATACGTGTACAGTTGGAAGCGGGAGTTACTGGCTATATCTTGGCAGGACAGGCCCTGGATGATTGCAGGAAACCGCAGTGGAAGGAAGGAGAGAGAGAGGGGTAGCCTAAAGAGAGGGGAAAGAGAGAGTGATTGTGTTTGAGAGAGAGAGAGAGAGAGACAGCCTAAAGAGAGCGGAAGAGAGAGTGATTGTGTTTGAGAGAGAGAGAGAGCCTAAAGAGAGGGGAAAGAGAGAGTGATTGTGTTTGAGAGAGAGAGAGACAGCCTAAAGAGAGGGGAAAGAGATAGTGATTGTGTTTGAGAGAGAGAGCATAAAGAGAGGGGAAAGAGAGAGTGATTGTGTTTGAGAGAGAGAGAGAGAGAGACAGCCTAAAGAGAGGGGAAGAGAGAGTGATTGTGTTTGAGAGAGAGAGAGAGAGAGAGACAGCCTAAAGAGAGGGGAAAGAGAGAGTGGTTGTGTTTGAGAGAGAGAGAGAGAGAGACAGCCTAAAGAGAGGGGAAGAGAGAGTGATTGTGTTTGAGAGAGAGAGAGAGAGAGAGAGAGAGAGAGAGCCAGCCTAAAGAGAGGGGAAGAGAGAGTGATTGTGTTTGAGAGAGAGAGAGAGAGAGAGAGAGAGAGAGAGAGCCAGCCTAAAGAGAGGGGAAAGAGAGAGTGGTTGTGTTTGAGAAAGAGAGAGAGAGAGAGCCAGCCTAAAGAGAGGGGAAAGAGAGAGTGGTTGTGTTTGAGAGAGAGAGAGAGCCAGCCTAAAGAGAGGGGAAAGAGAGAGTGATTGTGTTTGAGAGAGAGAGAGAGCCAGCCTAAAGAGAGGGGAAAGAGAGAGTGGTTGTGTTTGAGAGAGAGAGAGCCAGCTTAAAGAGAGGGGAAAGATAGAGTGATTGTGTTAGAGAGAGAGAGAGAGAGAGCCAGCCTAAAGAGAGGGGAAAGAGAGAGTGGTTGTGTTTGAGAAAGAGAGAGAGAGAGAGCCAGCCTAAAGAGAGGGGAAAGAGAGAGTGGTTGTGTTTGAGAGAGAGAGAGAGAGAGAGAGCCAGCCTAAAGAGAGGGGAAAGAGAGAGTGATTGTGTTTGAGAGAGAGAGAGAGCCAGCCTAAAGAGAGGGGAAAGAGAGAGTGGTTGTGTTTGAGAGAGAGAGAGCCAGCTTAAAGAGAGGGGAAAGATAGAGTGATTGTGTTTGAGAGAGAGAGAGAGAGAGAGAGCCAGCCTAAAGAGAGGGGAAAGAGAGAGTGATTGTGTTTGAGAGAGAGAGAGAGCCAGCCTAAAGAGAGGGGAAAGAGAGAGTGGTTGTGTTTGAGAGAGAGAGAGAGAGCCAGCTTAAAGAGAGGGGAAAGATAGAGTGATTGTGTTTGAGAGAGAGAGAGAGAGAGACAGCCTAAAGAGAGGGGAAAGAGAGAGTGATTGTGTTTGAGAGAGAGAGAGAGAGAGAGAGAGACAGCCTAAAGAGAGGGGAAAGAGAGAGTGATTGTGTTTGAGAGAGAGAGAGATCCACTGGGCTCACCACATCATTTCAAAGTGGACATGTGGGTAATATTTAGTTGAGACATCGATAATCATGGGACAGTTTAAACAACTGTTTCTTAAACACTGTGGATATAGTGGCTCCATGGAAAACCTTCAGAATTAAACAAAGAACTGAACATTGGATGAATCAGGAAATCCCTGAGGCCATTAAATCAGGACGATAACAGAACCAAAGAGGAAGATGCTTTCACTAGACACATCACCCTAAGGATGTACTGGAGGGGAGGGTCCTAGGTTATTACTCCAGATGGATGTACTGGAGGGGAGGGGAGGGTCCTAGGTTATTACTCCAGATGGATGTAGTGGAGGGGAGGGGAGGGTCCTAGGTTATTACTCCAAGATGGATGTACTGGAGGGGAGGGTCCTAGGTTATAACTCCAAGATGGATGTACTGGAGGGGAGGGTCCTAGGTTATTACTCCAGATGGATGTACTGGAGGGGAGGGTCCTAGGTTATAACTACAAGATGGAGGTACTGGAGGGGAGGGGAGGGTCCTAGGTTATAACTCCAGATGGATGTACTGGAGGGGAGGGTCCTAGGTTATAACTACAAGATGGAGGTACTGGAGGGGAGGGGAGGGTCCTAGGTTATAACTCCAGATGGATGTACTGGAGGGGAGGGGAGGGTCCTAGGTTATAACTCCAAGATGGATGTACTGGAGGGGAGGGTCCTAGGTTATTACTCCAGATGGATGTACTGGAGGGGAGGGTCCTAGGTTATTACTCCAAGATGGATGTACTGGAGGGGAGGGTCCTAGGTTATAACTCCAAGATGGATGTACTGGAGGGGAGGGGAGGGTCCTAGGTTATTACTCCAGATGGATGTACTGGAGGGGAGGGGAGGGTCCTAGGTTATAACTCCAGATGGATGTACTGGAGGGGAGGGGAGGGTCCTAGGTTATAACTCCAAGATGGAAGTATTGGAGGGGAGGGTCCTAGGTTATTACTCCAGATGGATGTACTGGAGGGGAGGGGAGGGTCCTAGGTTATTACTCCAAGATGGATGTACTGGAGGGGAGGGTCCTAGGTTATTACTCCAGATGGATGTACTGGAGGGGAGGGGAGGGTCCTAGGTTATTACTCCAAGATGGATGTACTGGAGGGGAGGGTCCTAGGTTATTACTCCAGATGGATGTACTGGAGGGGAGGGGAGGGTCCTAGGTTATTACTCCAGATGGATGTGCAAGCGGAAGCCTTTTCCTTTACAGCAGTGTCTCAGGCTGAAGGTGTCAAGAGACTGTCTGAACTAAACTGCTATAAGGCTATAGGCCTCAACATTATCCCTGCCAGGTTTTAAAGAAATTGTGCTGAACTTATTGTTCTCTATTTCACCCATTTAATCAACATCTCTGTTGAGCAGGGTAGAGTTTCCAGGGATACGAAACATGCTGAAGTGATCCCCTATCCACAAGAAGGGCAGGAAAAGTGCTGAGACTGGGTCTACTGTGGAGACTGGGTCTACTGTAGAGACTGGGTCTACTGTGGAGACTGGGTCTACTGTGGAGACTGGGTCTACTGTGGAGACTGGGCCTACTGTGGAGACTGGGTCTACTGTGGAGACTGGGACTACTGTGGAGACTGGGTCTACTGTGGAGACTGGGTCTACTGTGGAGACTGGGACTACTGTGGAGACTGGGTCTACTGTGGAGACTGGGTCTACTGTGGAGACTGGGTCTACTGTGGAGACTGGGACTACTGTGGAGACTGGGACTACTGTGGAGACTGGGTCTACTGTGGAGACTGGGTCTACTGTGGAGACTGGGTCTACTGTGGAGACTGGGACTACTGTGGAGACTGGGTCTACTGTAGAGACTGGGTCTACTGTGGAGACTGGGACTACTGTGGAGACTGGGTCTACTGTGGAGACTGGGTCTACTGTGGAGACTGGGTCTACTGTAGAGACTGGGGCTACTGTAGAGACTTGGGCTACTGTAGAGACTGGGTCTACTGTGGAGACTGGTGCTACTGTGGAGAATGGGTCTACTGTGGAGACTGGGACTATAGAGGCTGGGTCTACTGTGGAGACTGGGTCTACTGTGGAGACTGGGACTATAGAGACTGGGTCTACTGTGGAGACTGGGTCTATAGAGACTGGGACTATAGAGACTGGGTCTACTGTGGAGACTGGGACTATAGAGACTGGGACTATAGAGTCAGGGTCTATTGTGGAGGCAAGGTCTATTGTGGAGGCTGGGTCTACTGTGGAGACTGGGCCTATAGAGACTGGGACTATAGAGGCAGCGTCTACTGTGGAGGCTGGGTCTACTGTGGAGGCTGGGTCTACTGTGGAGACTGGGTCTACTGTGGAGACTGGGTCTATTGAGACTGGGACTATAGAGGCAGGGTCTACTGTGGAGGCTTGGTCTATTGAGACTGGGACTATAGAGTCAGGGTCTATTGTGGAGGCAGGGTCTATTGTGGAGGCTGGGTCTACTGTGGAGGCTGGGTCTACTGTGGAGGCTGGGTCTACGGTGGAGACTGGGACTATAGAGGCAGGGCCTACTGTGGAGGCTGGGATTATAGAGGGTTGGACTATAGAGTCAGGGTCTACTGTGGAGCCTGGGTCTACTGTGTTTAGGCTGGGACTAGAGAGTCAGGGTCTACTGTGGAGCCTGGGTCTACTGTGGAGGCTTGGACTATAGAGGTTGGGACTATAGAGTCAGGGTCTACTGTGGAGCCTGGGTCTACTGTGGAGGCTGGGACTAGAGAGTCAGGGTCTACTGTGGAGGCTTGGACTATAGAGGCTGGGACTATAGAGCCTGGGTCTACTGTGGAGGCTGGGACTAGAGAGTCAGGGTCTACTGTGGAACCTGGGTCTACTGTGGAGGCTTGGACTATAGAGGCTGGGACTATAGAGTCAGGGTCTACTGTGGAGGCTGGGACTATAGAGGCAGGGTCTATTGTGGAGGCTGGGACTATAGAGGCTGGGTCTATTGTGGAGACTGGGTCTACTGTGGAGGCTGGGACTATAGAGGCTGGGACTATAGAGGCTGGGTCTATTGTGGAGACTGGGTTTACTGTGGAGACTTATTACATATATTAGGATATGTTTTTTTTTACCTTGTCAGCTCGGGGATTCGATCTAGCAACCTTTTGGTTACTGGCCCAACGCTCTAATTAGGCTACCTGTGGTGGGACCTGCCGCCCCATGTATTAGGACATGTATTAGGACCTGTATTAGGACCTGTATTAGGACACGTATTAGGACCTGAATTAGGACCTGTATTAGGACATGTATGGGACCTGTGGTGGGACCTGTATTAGGACATGTATTGGGACCTATATTGGGACATGTATAGGGACATGTATTAGGACCTGTGGTGGGACCTGTTGTGGGACCTGTATTGGGACATGTATCGGGACATGTATTGGGACATGTATTGGGACCTGTGGGTGGACCTGTATTGGGACCTGTATTAGGACCTGTATTGGGACATGTATTGGGACATGTATTGGGACCTGTGGTTTGACATGTATTGGGACAAAGTTTTGTGACGTTTTGATCTTCGGGCAGGTTTTTTGGGGGGCTGTTCACGCACACAGAATGTTTTATTGAGGCAAGTTGAGGTTCGGTAGCCGAAGTCTATGTCCCTTCGTCCGTCATTGGTCAAGAGCACTACTCCTAGTAGGATTGGGAACTATGGACGTGATTCTTCAAGTAAGTGTTTGTTGTTATTCAACAAGAGACGACTAGTTTTCATGTTGTTATTCAACAAGAGACGACTAGTTTTCATGTTGTTATTCAACAAGAGACGACTAGTTTTCATGCAAGTTCACTTGAGAATTACTACCCCAATTGTAGATGTAAAAATGCCTTGCAAAAAAAACATCAAAATTATTTTCAGATTTCTTCATTTATCTTAGATGAATTCAGACTATTTTAAGAAAGTGTTACTGGCTATGTTGTCTCAAGAGGGACAAACAGTAATATTGATGCTTTTTTTGTTCTCGTTTATTTTAGCAAAGGTTCTTTTGAAGGAGTATGCAAGCACAGACATTCACTGAGCTGAGTTGAGTTCTACTAGGAGCAGTGAGAACCCAGTCTGAGTGTTCTGCTGCTGGGGGAGAGATGCTCTACTAGGAGCAGTGAGAACCCAGTCTGAGTGTTCTGCTGGGAGGGGGAGAGATGCTCTACTAGGAGCAGTGAGAACCCAGTCTGAGTGTTCTGCTGCTGGGGGGGGGGATGCTCTACTAGGAGCAGTGAGAACCCAGTCTGAGTGTTCTGCTGCTGGGGGAGAGATGCTCTACTAGGAGCAGTGAGAACCCAGTCTGAGTGTTCTGCTGCTGGGGGGGGGGGGGATGCTCTACTAGGAGCAGTGAGAACCCAGTCTGAGTGTTCTGCTGCTGGGGGAGAGATGCTCTACTAGGAGCAGTGAGAACCCAGTCTGAGTGTTCTGCTGCTGGGGGAGAGATGCTCTACTAGGAGCAGTGAGAACCCAGTCTGAGTGTTCTGCTGCTGGGGGGGGGGGGAGATGCTCTACTAGGAGCAGTGAGAACCCAGTCTGAGTGTTCTGCTGCTGGGGGGAGAGATGCTCTACTAGGAGCAGTGAGAACCCAGTCTGAGTGTTCTGCTGCTGGGGGGAGAGATGCTCTACTAGGAGCAGTGAGAACCCAGTCTGAGTGTTCTGCTGCTGGGGGGGGGGAGATGCTCTACTAGGAGCAGTGAGAACCCAGTCTGAGTGTTCTGCTGCTGGGGGAGAGATGCTCTACTAGGAGCAGTGAGAACCCAGTCTGAGTGTTCTGCTGCTGGGGGGAGGAGGGGGGGAGATGCTCTACTAGGGGCAGTGAGAACCCAGTCTGAGTGTTCTGCTGGGGGGAGAGATGCAAGCGGAAGCCTTTTCCTTTACAGCAGTGTCTCAGGCTGAAGGTGTCAAGAGACTGTCTGAACTAAACTGCTATAAGGCTATAGGCCTCAACATTATCCCTGCCAGGTTTTAAAGAAATTGTGCTGAACTTATTGTTCTCTATTTCACCCATTTAATCAACATCTCTGTTGAGCAGGGTAGAGTTTCCAGGGATACGAAACATGCTGAAGTGATCCCCTATCCACAAGAAGGGCAGGAAAAGTGCTGAGACTGGGTCTACTGTGGAGACTGGGTCTACTGTAGAGACTGGGTCTACTGTAGAGACTTGGTCTACTGTGGAGACTGGGTCTACTGTGGAGACTGGGTCTACTGTGGAGACTGTGTCTACTGTGGAGACTGGGTCTACTGTGGAGACTGGGTCTACTGTGGAGACTGGGTCTACTGTGGAGACTGGGTCTACTGTGGAGACTGGGACTACTGTGGAGACTGGGTCTACTGTAGAGACTGGGTCTACTGTGGAGACTGGGACTACTGTGGAGACTGGGCCTACTGTGGAGACTGGGTCTACTGTAGAGAATGGGTCTACTGTGGAGACTGGGACTACTGTGGAGACTGGGTCTACTGTGGAGACTGGGACTACTGTGGAGACTGGGTCTACTGTGGAGACTGGGTCTACTGTGGAGACTGGGTCTACTGTGGAGACTGGGTCTACTGTAGAGACTGGGTCTACTGTAGAGACTTGGGCTACTGTAGAGACTGGGTCTACTGTAGAGACTGGGTCTACTGTGGAGACTGGGTCTACTGTAGAGACTGGGGCTACTGTAGAGACTGGAGCTACTGTAGAGACTGGGTCTACTGTGGAGACCGGGTCTACTGTGGAGACCGGGTCTACTGTGGAGACCGGGTCTACTGTGGAGGCTGGGGCTACTGTGGAGAATGGGTCTACTGTGGAGACTGGGACTATAGAGGCTGGGTCTACTGTGGAGACTGGGTCTACTGTGGAGACTGGGACTATAGAGGCTGGGTCTACTGTGGAGACTGGGACTATAGAGACTGGGTCTACTGTGGAGACTGGGTCTACTGTAGAGACTGGGTCTACTGTGGAGACTGGGACTACTGTGGAGACTGGGTCTACTGTAGAGACTGGGTCTACTGTGGAGACTGGGACTACTGTGGAGACTGGGTCTACTGTGGAGACTGGGACTACTGTGGAGACTGGGTCTACTGTGGAGACTGGGTCTACGGTGGAGACTGGGTCTACTGTGGAGACTGGGTCTACTGTGGAGACTGGGACTACTGTGGAGGCTGGGACTATAGAGGCTGGGTCTATAGAGGCTGGGTCTATTGTGGAGACTGGGTCTACTGTGGAGGCTGGGACTATAGAGGCTGGGACTATAGAGGCTGGGTCTATTGTGGAGGCTGGGACTATAGAGGCTGGGACTATAGAGGCTGGGTCTATTGTGGAGACTGGGTTTACTGTGGAGACTGGGACTATAGAGGCTGGGTCTATTGTGGAGACTGGGTTTACTGTGGAGGCTGGGACTATAGAGGCAGGGTCTACTGTGGAGGCTGGGACTATAGAGGCTGGGTCTATTGTGGAGACTGGGTTTACTGTGGAGACTTATTACATATATTAGGATATGTTTTTTTTTACCTTGTCAGCTCGGGGATTCGATCTAGCAACCTTTTGGTTACTGGCCCAACGCTCTAATTAGGCTACCTGTGGTGGGACCTGCCGCATTTAATCAACATCTCTGTTGAGCAGGGTAGAGTTTCCAGGGATACAAAACATGCTGAAGTGATCCCCTATCCACAAGAAGGGCAGGAAAAGTGCTGAGACTGGGTCTACTGTGGAGACTGGGTCTACTGTGGAGACTGGGTCTACTGTAGAGACTGGGTCTACTGTGGAGACTGGGTCTACTGTGGAGACTGGGTCTACTGTGGAGACTGGGACTACTGTGGAGACTGGGTCTACTGTGGAGACTGGGACTACTGTGGAGACTGGGTCTACTGTGGAGACTGGGTCTACTGTGGAGACTGGGTCTACTGTGGAGACTGGGACTACTGTGGAGACTGGGTCTACTGTAGAGACTGGGTCTACTGTGGAGACTGGGACTACTGTGGAGACTGGGTCTACTGTGGAGACTGGGTCTACTGTAGAGACTGGGTCTACTGTGGAGACTGGGACTACTGTGGAGACTGGGTCTACGGTGGAGACTGGGTCTACGGTGGAGACTGGGTCTACTGTAGAGACTGGGGCTACTGTAGAGACTGGGGCTACTGTAGAGACTGGGTCTACTGTGGAGACTGGGGCTACTGTGGAGAATGGGTCTACTGTGGAGACTGGGACTATAGAGGCTGGGTCTACTGTGGAGACTGGGTCTACTGTGGAGACTGGGACTATAGAGACTGGGTCTACTGTGGAGACTGGGTCTATAGAGACTGGGACTATAGAGACTGGGTCTACTGTGGAGACTGGGACTATAGAGACTGGGACTATAGAGTCAGGGTCTATTGTGGAGGCAGGGTCTATTGTGGAGGCAGGGTCTATTGTGGAGGCAGGGTCTATTGTGGAGGCTGGGTCTACTGTGGAGACTGGGCCTATAGAGACTGGGACTATAGAGGCAGCGTCTACTGTGGAGGCTGGGTCTACTGTGGAGGCTGGGTCTACTGTGGAGACTGGGTCTACTGTGGAGACTGGGTCTATTGAGACTGGGACTATAGAGTCAGGGTCTATTGTGGAGGCAGGGTCTATTGTGGAGGCTGGGTCTACTGTGGAGGCTGGGTCTACTGTGGAGGCTGGGTCTACGGTGGAGACTGGGACTATAGAGGCAGGGTCTACTGTGGAGGCTGGGATTATAGAGACTGGGACTATAGAGTCAGGGTCTACTGTGGAGCCTGGGTCTACTGTGGAGGCTGGGACTAGAGAGTCAGGGTCTACTGTGGAGCCTGGGTCTACTGTGGAGGCTTGGACTATAGAGGCTGGGACTATAGAGTCAGGGTCTACTGTGGAGGCTGGGACTATAGAGGCTGGGTCTATTGTGGAGACTGGGTCTACTGTGGAGGCTGGGACTAGAGAGTCAGGGTCTACTGTGGAGCCTGGGTCTACTGTGGAGGCTTGGACTATAGAGGCTGGGACTATAGAGTCAGGGTCTACTGTGGAGGCTGGGACTATAGAGTCAGGGTCTACTTTGGAGCCTGGGTCTACTGTGGAGGCTGGGACTAGAGAGGCTGGGTCTACTGTGGAGTCAGGGTCTACTGTGGAGGCTGGGACTATAGAGTCAGGGTCTACTGTGGAGGCTGGGACTAGAGAGTCAGGGTCTACTGTGGAGGCTGGGACTATAGAGGCTGGGTCTATTGTGGAGCCTGGGACTAGAGAGTCAGGGTCTACTGTGGAGGCTGGGACTATAGAGGCTGGGTCTATTGTGGAGCCTGGGTCTACTGTGGAGGCTGGGACTAGAGAGGCTGGGTCTACTGTGGAGTCAGGGTCTACTGTGGAGGCTGGGACTATAGAGTCAGGGTCTACTGTGGAGGCTGGGACTATAGAGGCTGGGACTATAGAGTCAGGGTTTACTGTGGAGGCTGGGACTATAGAGGCTGGGTCTATTGTGGAGACTGGGTCTACTGTGGAGGCTTGGACTATAGAGGCTGGGACTATAGAGTCAGGGTCTACTGTGGAGGCTGGGACTATAGATGCTGGGTCTACTGTGGAGGCTGGGACTATAGAGGCTGGGTCTATTGTGGAGACTGGGTTTACTGTGGAGGCTGGGACTAGAGAGTCAGGGTCTACTGTGGAGCCTGGGTCTACTGTGGAGGCTGGGACTATAGAGGCTGGGTCTATTGTGGAGACTGGGTTTACTGTGGAGACTGGGACTATAGAGGCTGGGTCTATTGTGGAGACTGGGTCTACTGTGGAGGCTGGGACTATAGAGGCTGGGACTATAGAGGCTGGGTCTATTGTGGAGACTGGGTTTACTGTGGAGACTTATTACATATATTAGGATATGTTTTTTTTTACCTTGTCAGCTCGGGGATTCGATCTAGCAACCTTTTGGTTACTGGCCCAACGCTCTAATTAGGCTACCTGTGGTGGGACCTGCCGCCCCATGTATTAGGACATGTATTAGGACCTGTATTAGGACCTGTATTAGGACACATATTAGGACCTGAATTAGGACCTGTATTAGGACCTGTATTAGGACCTGTATTAGGACCTGAATTAGGACCTGTATTAGGACCTGTATTAGGACCTGAATTAGGACCTGTATTAGGACCTGTATTAGGACATGTATTAGGACCTGTGGTGGGACCTGTATTAGGACCTGTATTAGGACCTGTATTAGGACCTGTATGGGACCTGTATTAGGACCTGTATGGGACATGTATTAGGACCTGTATTAGGACCTGTATGGGACCTGTATTAGGACCTGTATTAGGACATGTATTAGGACCTGTATGGGACATGTATTAGGACCTGTATGGGACCTGTATTAGGACCTGTATGGGACCTGTATTAGGACCTGTATTAGGACATGTATTAGGACCTGTATTAGGACCTGTATGGGACCTGTATGGGACCTGTATTAGGACCTGTATTAGGACCTGTATTAGGACCTGTATGGGACCTGTATGAGACATGTATTAGGACCTGTATTAGGACCTGTATTAGGACCTGTATTAGGACCTGTATTAGGACACGTATTAGGACCTGAATTAGGACCTGTATTAGGACCTGTATTAGGACCTGTATTAGGACCTGTATTAGGACATGTATTAGGACCTGTATTAGGACCTGTATGGGACATGTATTAGGACCTTTATGGGACATGTATGGGGACATGTATTAGGACATGTATTGGGACCTGTATTGGGACATGTATGGGGACATGTATTAGGACCTGTGGTGGGACCTGTATTGGGACATGTATTGGGACATGTATTAGGACCTGTATTGGGACATGTATTGGGACATGTATTAGGACCTGTATTATGACATGTATTGGGACATGTATTGGGACATGTATTAGGACCTGTATTGGGACATGTATTAGGACATGTATTGGGACATGTATTGGGACCTGTGGTTTGACATGTATTGGGACAAAGTTTTGTGACATTTTTGATCTTCGGGCAGGTTTTTTGGGGGGCTGTTCACGCACACAGAATGTTTTATTGAGGCAAGTTGAGGTTCGGTAGCCGAAGTCTATGCCCCTTCGTCCGTCATTGGTCAAGAGCACTACTCCTAGTAGGATTGGGAACTATGGACGTGATTCTTCAAGTAAGTTTGTTGTTATTCAACAAGAGACGACTAGTTTTCATGTTGTTATTCAACAAGAGACGACTAGTTTTCATGTTGTTATTCAACAAGAGACGACTAGTTTTCATGTTGTTATTCAACAAGAGACAACTGGTTTTCATGTTGTTATTCAACAAGAGACAACTGGTTTTCATGTTGTTATTCAACAAGAGACAACTGGTTTTCATGTTGTTATTCAACAAGAGACGACTGGTTTTCATGTTGTTATTCAACAAGAGACGACTGGTTTTCATGTTGTTATTCAACATGAGACGACTAGTTTTCATGCAAGTTCACTTGAGAATTACTACCCCAATTGTAGATGTAAAAATGCGCGACTAAGACCTTGTAAAAAAAACATCAAAATTATTTTCAGATTTCTTGATTTATCTTAGATGAATTCAGACTATTTTAAGAAAGTGTTACTGGCTATGTTGTCTCAAGAGGGACAAACAGTAATATTGATGCTTTTTTTTGTTCTCATTTTTTTAGCAAAGGTTCTTTTGAAGGAGTATGCAAGCACAGACATTCACTTCCGCTTAGCTGAGTTCTACTAGGAGCAGTGAGATCCCAGTCTGAGTGTTCTGCTGCGGGGGGGAGATGCTCTACTAGGAGCAGTGAGAACCCAGTCTGAGTGTTCTGCTGCGGGGGGGAGATGCTCTACTAGGAGCAGTGAGAACCCAGTCTGAGTGTTCTGCTGCTGGGGGGGGGGATGCTCTACTAGGAGCAGTAAGAACCCAGTCTGAGTGTTCTGCTGCTGGGGGGAGAGATGCTCTACTAGGAGCAGTGAGAACCCAGTCTGAGTGTTCTGCTGCTGGGGGGAGAGATGCTCTACTAGGAGCAGTGAGAACCCAGTCTGAGTGTTCTGCTGCGGGGGGGAGATGCTCTACTAGGAGCAGTGAGAACCCAGTCTGAGTGTTCTGCTGCTGGGGGGGGAGGAGGGGGAGAGATGCTCTACTAGGAGCAGTAAGAACCCAGTCTGAGTGTTCTGCTGCTGGGGGGGGGGATGCTCTACTAGGAGCAGTAAGAACCCAGTCTGAGTGTTCTGCTGCTGGGGGGGGGGGGGGATGGGGGATGCTCTAGGGGAAACACTTCCTGGTTCCTGGTTCGTCCCCAATATTTGGAACCAAGTACTGATCACCACAACCCACAAAAGTGGAAACAGCAACCTTGGGGAAATCCTCTGCATTAACAGAAGACTTGCACATTTCCTCAGTCAAAACAATGTACTGAGCAAACGTCAAATTTCCCTTTTTACCAAATGACCGTACGACAGACCACGTATTCACCCTGCACACCCTAATTGTCAAACAAACAAAAACAAAAACAAAGTCTCATGTTTTGTTGTTTTCAAAAAAGCGTTTGACTCCATTTGTTATGAGGGTCTGCTATACAAATGGATGGACAGTGGTGTTGGGGGAAAACGTACGGCTTTATAAAATCCTCTGGGTAACAGCATAAAACATAGAATAATACAGAGCAGAAATAGACCGATACCCGCTAATGATCAAAATCCAGAAAAGAGTCATTCAATTCTACAACCACCTATAAAAGGAAGAGATTCCCAAACCTTCCATAACAAAGCTATCACCTACAGAGAGATGAACCTGGAGAAGAGTCCTTTGTCCTGGGGCCCTGTTCACAAACAGACCTCACAGAGCCCCAGGACAGCAACACAATTAGACCCAACCGAATCATGAGAAAACCAAAAGATAATTATTTGACAAATTGGAAAGAAAAATCAGAGCAAACTGGAATGTTATTTGGCCCTAAACAGAGAGTACACAGTGGCAGAATACCTGACCACTGTGACTTACCCAAACGTATGGAAAGCTCTGACTATGTACAGACTCAGTGAGCATAGCCTTGAGAGAGAGAGGGAGAGAGGGGTGGGTCAGTGAATGGTTACATTGTGTTCAACAGGAGCTGTATACTCTGTCTACTGTATAAATTAATGTTGTTTGTAGAGTGTGTGTGGTTGGGTGGGTGGGAGAGGTGGAGGAGTATTTCAGTAGTTGGTGGTGTTGGAGGTAAAACAGTCAGACATTATTCATCCTAGAGCACATAACCCAACATGTTCAGGTGGACTAGAACCCAACATGTTCAGGTGGACTAGAACCCAACATGTTCAGGTGGACTAGAACCCAACATGTTCAGATGGACTAGAACCCAACATGTTCAGGTGGACTAGAACCCAACATGTTCAGGTGGACTAGAACCCAACATGTTCAGGTGGACTAGAACCCAACATGTTCAGGTGGACTAGAACCCAACATGTTCAGGCAGACTAGAACCCAACATGTTCAGGTGGACTAGCCTGTCTGTCGGCTATGTCTGTATCTCACTGTCTGTCGATCTGTCGGTATGTCCGTCTGTCTTTCTGTCAGCTATGTCTGTCTGTCTGCCTACTTCAGATTGAGCTATGAGCTGAATTTTTACTAAATATTTTATATATGATGTTATTTATTCTTATGGTATTATACAATTTGTCTATCTAAATTATTTATTTCATAGCCGTATTAAAATATATTAAAACATGATTTCATATTATACGTCTGTTTTTAAATGACCTATAACGTGACAAAGCTTCTCCTTGCTGCCTGGTATTTTTGGCAGGCTGACTGGTGGTAGCTATTAAAGCACTGTATTTATATCCTGTGGGTTTGAAATAGCACATAGAGAGAGAGAGAACAGCTGAACAGCAGAACCCGAGACAGAGCTGCAATTCCTTTCAAAGTATATATATATATATATATTTTTTTTATAATCCCCTATTTTGAAACCCTTATTCAAGGTTTCAAAGACCTGCCTGATGAGAATAGGCTACTCGTCCTGTTGGGTGAGAACAGAGAGCTGTCTGCCATACATTGCTGCCTGCCATGAAATGAGGGACACTGTCTGACAGACCATGTCCTCTATGCCATTGTCATTGTCCATTGTATGGTTATTTTGACCCGTAAACAGGGCACATTTGAAAAAGAGACCATGGGCTCAGTATGTCTTCCCTGTTAAAATAAAAATAAAATTAGGCCCTGTGAGTGTTTAAAATAGAACTCTCCCCTGATGAGACACACAGAGAGAGAGAGACACAGAGAGAGACAGAGAGAGAGTCAGAGAGAGAGAGAGAGAGAGAGAGAGAGAGACAGAGAGAGAGAGCGACAGAGAGAGACAGAGAGAGAGAGAGAGAGAGAGAGACAGCTAGAGAGAGCGACAGAGAGAGACAGAGAGAGAGAGAGAGAGAGAGAGAGAGACAGAGAGACACAGAGAGAGAGAGAGAGAGAGAGAGAGACAGAGGGAGACACACAGAGAGAGAGAGAGACAGAGGGTTGGTTGAGTTCAGGTTTCTTCACAGCAGCCTGTGAGTTTAACACCCTGGTCCTATCCACTGCTGTTCCCACGGACCATTTCTGATATCTACATTAATCATCCAGAGTAGGGCTGCCTCTCTGGCCTTCTCTCTTCCTGTGTGTCCTGCAGAGCTACCCTCCTGTAGGTTGGAGCAGGGCTGCCCAACCCTGTTCCTGGAGAGCTACCCTCCTGTAGGTTTGAGACTTCAGGTAGGCCTCAGGTAGGCCTCAGATAGACTTCAGGTAGGCCTCAGGTAGACTTCAGGTAGACTTCAGGTAGACTTCAGGTAGGCCTCAGGTAGACTTCAGGTAGCCTCAGGTAGGCCTCAGGTAGGCCTCAGGTAGACAGGTAGGCCTCAGGTAGACCTCAGGTAGGCTTCAGGTAGGCCTCAGGTAGACCTCAGGTAGGCCTCAGGTAGGCCTCAGGTAGGCCTCAGGTAGACCTCAGGTAGACCTCAGGTAGGCCTCAGGTAGGCCTCAGGTAGACCTCAGGTAGGCCTCAGGTAGACCTCAGGTAGGCCTCAGGTAGACCTCAGGTAGACCTCAGGTAGGCTTCAGGTAGGCCTCAGGTAGACCTCAGGTAGGCCTCAGTTATGGTGGTACCATACGGTTTTTGAACTAAGAAATCTACTCGGCTGCTATACTGTATCATTTAAATCCCAGCAGTTTTGCTTTGACCATGGAGGGACTCTGTAGCCTATGAAATGACCTGTGTTTGAAAACGTGGAGCCTCTGAGAAATACGTTTTGGATTCCTTGTTTTATGGTTGCTTTGGCAACGCGTCTGATGGCGGCAGCACCTGTATACAGCCTCAAGGCAAGTTTTGGATTGGATTACCAATTAATATGTACAGGTATATATTTATACATGGGCTAGGAGTTTTTCCTGATCAGATCACTAACCACTAACTCTACCACGTGTTCGATCAGATCGCTAACCACTAACTCTACCACGTGTTTGATCAGATCACTAACCACTAACTCTACCACGTGTTCGATCAGATCACTAACCACTAACTCTACCACATGTTCGATCAGACCACTAACCACTAACTCTACCACGTGTTTGATCAGATCACTAACCACTAACTCAACCACGTGTTCGATCAGATCACTAACCACTAACTCTACCACGTGTTCGATCAGATCGCTAACCACTAACTCTACCACGTGTTCGATCAGATCACTAACCACTAACTCTACCAGGTGTTTAGACACAGTTTGTGTGTGTTTTGGTGTGACTCCTGGATTCTTTTCACCTTTTGTCTCTCAGGTGTTGTCGTCGGCAACCAGGAAGTGTTTCCCTTAGTGACCGTCGGGCCATGGAGCTGAGATAACTCCGCCCCCTCTGCTGTGGTAACCATGGGAACGTCCCGATGCTTCCGTCTGGCGTTCCTGCTGGGGTCTGTGTTAATGGTCCTGCTCATCATCCTCTATTGGGACGACGTGGGAGCGCTCAATCTCTACCCCCACGACCCTCATGACCTTTACCCCCATGACCCTCACCCCCACCCCACCTCACCCAGCTCCTCCACACCCACCAAACCCCCACCCAGGGACACAGAGGAGCAAGCGACCCACAAACCCCCCAGAACCACAGAGCCTGACCGGCCTGGAGAGGGGAGGAGGGCGACCCCCAAACCCCCAGGGGAGGAACACCCCCTCCCCCAAGTAACAGACTCCTCAGAGCTGGAGGGGAGGTGGAGAGGAGAGGAAGGGAAGCGAGAAGAGGAGAGAGTGAGGCAGGCGGAGGAAGAGAAAAGAGAGGAGGAGGGGAGGAGACAAGAGGAGAGGAGGAGGCGCATCAGTCATATGTGTTCTGGGAACGGAACATTAGAATTCCCAGGAAAATTCAGGGCGTTTGACCAGATTCCCAACCGGGAGTTAAACCACCTGATCGTAGACGACAGACATGAGATCATCTACTGCTATGTTCCCAAGGTAGGGAGGGGAAGAGGACTGTCCGCCCCTCAGAGCCGGGTTCCCCTCTAGGTTTCTTCCTAGGTTCCTGCCTTCTAGGGAGTTTTTCCTAGACACTGTGCTTCTGCCTCTGCATTGGTTGCTGTTTGGAGTGTGAGGCTGTCTGTCTGTAAAGCACTTTGTGACAACTGTTGATATAAAAAAAGATTTGATCCTCCAACCCTTCGCCTCCCATCCTCTTCCTCCTCCTACCCCTTCGCCTCCCATCCCCTTCCTTCTCTTCCTTCTCCTACCCCTTCGCCTCCCATCCTCTTCCTCCTCCAACCCCTTCGCCTCCCATCCTCTTCCTCCTCCAACCCCTTCGCCTCCCATCCTCTTCCTCCTCCTACCCCTTTGCCTCCCATCTTCTTCCTCCCAACCCTTCACCTCCCATCCTCCTCCTACTCCTTCACCTCCCATCCTCTTCCTCCTCTTCCTCCCAACCCTTCGCCTCCCATCCTCCTCCTACCTCTTCGCCTCCCATCCTCTTCTTCCTCCTACCCCCTCACCTCCCATCCTCTTCCTCCCAACCCTTCGCCTCCCATCCTCCTCCTACCCCTTCACCTCCCATCCTCCTCCTCCTACCCCTTCACCTCCCATCCTCCTCCTACCCCTTCACCTCCCATCCTCCTCCTCCTACCCCTTCGCCTCCCATCCTCCTCCTCCCAACCCTTCACCTCCCATCCTCCTCCTCCTACCCCTTCACCTCCCATCCTCTTCCTCCCAACCCTTCGCCTCCCATCCTCCTCCTACCTCTTCGCCTCCCATCCTCTTCTTCCTCCTACCCCCTCACCTCCCATCCTCTTCCTCCCAACCCTTCACCTCCCATCCTCCTCCTCCTCCTACCCCTTCGCCTCCCATCCTCCTCCTCCTACCCCTTCACCTCCCATCCTCCTCCTCCTCCTACCCCCTCACCTCCCATCCTCTTCCTCCTACCCCTTCACCTCCCATCCTCCTCCTCCTACCCCCTCACCTCCCATCCTCCTCCTCCTACCCCTTCACCTCCCATCCTCCTCCTCCCAACCCTTCACCTCCCATCCTCCTCCTCCTACCCCTTCGCCTCCCATCCTCCTCCTCCCAACCCTTCACCTCCCATCCTCCTCCTCCTACCCCTTCACCTCCCATCCTCTTCCTCCCAACCCTTCGCCTCCCATCCTCCTCCTACCTCTTCGCCTCCCATCCTCTTCTTCCTCCTACCCCCTCACCTCCCATCCTCTTCCTCCCAACCCTTCACCTCCCATCCTCCTCCTCCTACCCCTTCACCTCCCATCCTCCTCCTCCCAACCCTCCACCTCCCATCCTCCTCCTCCTACCCCTTCGCCTCCCATCCTCCTCCTCCCAACCCTTCACCTCCCATCCTCCTCCTCCCAACCCTCCACCTCCCATCCTCCTCCTCCTACCCCTTCACCTCCCATCCTCCTCCTCCTACCCCTTCACCTCCCATCCTCCTCCTCCTACCCCTTCGCCTCCCATCCTCCTCCTCCTACCCCTTCACCTCCCATCCTCCTCCTCCCAACCCTTCACCTCCCATCCTCCTCCTCCTACCCCTTCACCTCCCATCCTCCTCCTCCTACCCCTTCACCTCCCATCCTCCTCCTCCTACCCCTTCGCCTCCCATCCTCCTCCTCCTCCATCCCCTTCCTCCTCTCCTTCTCTCCTCCCTCCTCACCTACTTTCCTTCCCCCTCCTCTCCTCCACCTCCTCACCTCTCCTCCACCTCCTCTCTTCCTCTCCTCCACCCCCTCTACTCCTCCTCTCTCTAGGTAGCATGTACCAACTGGAAGCGTGTAATGGTGGTTCTCTCTGAGGGTCTGCTGGCTCCGGATGGACAACCTTACCGCGACCCCCAGGCCCTGCCCCCTGACCTCATACACAACTCCTCCCTGCACCTCACCTTCTCCAAGGTCTGTATACTGTCTATATACTGTCTGTATACTGTCTGTATACTGTATGAATACTGTCTGTGTACTGTGTGTATACTGTGTGTATACTGTCTATCTACTGTCTATATACTGTCTATCTACTGTCTATATACTGTCTATCTACTGTCTGTATACTGTGTGTATACTGTCTATATACTGTCTATCTACTGTCTGTATACTGTGTGAATACTGTGTGTATAATGTGTGTGTACTGTGTGTGTACTGTCTGTATACTGTGTGTGTACTGTCTGTATACTGTGTGTGTACTGTCTGTATACTGTGTGTGTACTGTCTGTATACTGTGTGTATACTGTGTGTATACTGTGTGTATACTGTCTGTATACTGTATGTATACTGTGTGTGTACTGTCTGTATACTGTGTGTGTGTACTGTCTGTATACTGTGTGTGTACTGTCTGTATACTGTCTGTATACTGTGTGTATGCTGTGTGTATACTGTGTGTATGCTGTGTGTATACTGTGTGTATACTGTGTGTGTACTGTGTGTGTGAAGAATAGTGATGCGTCATCCAACTTCTTTATCCCCTTCTCTTCACTCTATCCATCCTCATCCCCTCCCTCCTCCTCATCCTCCCCCTCATCCTCCTCCCCCTCCTCCTCCTCCTCCTCATCCCCTCCCTCCTCCCTCTCATCCCCTCCCTCCTCCTCCTCCCTCCTCCTCCTCCTCCTCCTCATCCCCTCCCCCTCCTCCCCCCCTCCCTCCCTCCTCCTCCTCCTCCTCCTCCTCCTCCTATAGTTCTGGCGTAGGTACGGCCGTCTCTCCCGTCACCTGATGAGGGTGAAACTGCAGAGTTACACCAAGTTCCTGTTTGTCCGCGACCCCTTCGTCCGACTCATCTCCGCCTTCCGGAACAAGTTCCAACAGCCCAATGAAGACTTCTACCGCCAGTTTGGCTCGGTCATGCTACGTCGTTATGGAAACGGGACCTCCAGGGTTCCGGAGTCAGCGGCAGAGGCGTTCGAGGCGGGGATCCAGCCGTCGTTCTCGGAGTTCGTCCGGTATCTCCTCGACCCCCAGACGGAGCAGGAGCAGCCGTTCAACGAACACTGGCGCCAGGTGGGCGTGTGTGTGTATGTGTCTGCGTGTGTGTGTATGTCTGCGTGCGTGTGTGCGTGTGTGTGTGTGCGTGTTTGTGTGTGTGTGTCTGCGTGTGTGTGTTTGCGTGTGTCTGCGTGGGTGTGTGTGTGTGTGTGTGCGTCTGTGCGTGTGTGTATGTGTCTGCATGTGTGTGTGTGCTCTCAACCCAACTGTACTTAATTAACTACTTCTTCTCCTCCTCCCCAGGTGTACCGGCTCTGTCACCCCTGTCAGATCCACTATGATTTCATCGGCACGCTGGAAAACCTGGAGGACGACTCGGATCAGCTGCTCCGGATCCTGGGCCTGGAAGACCAGATAAAGTTCCCGCCTAGCAACCGGAACCGCACGGCGGCCAGCTGGGAACGGGATTGGTTCGCTGAGGTTCCGGCCGAGTTGAGGAGGAAGCTGTACAGTTTGTATGAGCCAGACTTTGAGCTGTTTGGGTATCCTAAACCAGAGAGTCTGCTCCATCACTGATAGGCTGTTTGGGTATCCTAAACCAGAGAGTCTGCTCCATCACCGATAGGCTGTTTGGGTATCCTAAACCAGAGAGTCTGCTCCATCACTGATAGGCTGTTTGGGTATCCTAAACCAGAGAGTCTGCTCCATCCCTGACAGGCTGTTTGGGTATTCTAAACCAGAGAGTCTGCTCCATCACTGACAGGCTGTTTGGGTATCCTAAACCAGAGAGTCTGCTCCATCACTGACAGGCTGTTTGGGTATTCTAAACCAGAGAGTCTGCTCCATCACTGACAGGCTGTTTGGGTATTCTAAACCAGAGAGTCTGCTCCATCACTGATAGGCTGTTTGGGTATCCTAAACCAGAGAGTCTGCTCCATCACTGATAGGCTGTTTGGGTATTCTAAACCAGAGAGTCTGCTCCATCACTGACAGGCTGTTTGGGTATCCTAAACCAGAGAGTCTGCTCCATCACTGATAGGCTGTTTGGGTATCCTAAACCAGAGAGTCTGCTCCATCACTGATAGGCTGTTTGGGTATTCTAAACCAGAGAGTCTGCTCCATCACTGATAGGCTGTTTGGGTATTCTAAACCAGAGAGTCTGCTCCATCACTGATAGGCTGTTTGGGTATTCTAAACCAGAGAGTCTGCTCCATCACTGATAGGCTGTTTGGGTATCCTAAACCGGAGAGTCTGCTCCATCACTGATAGGCTGTTTGGGTATTCTAAACCAGAGAGCCTGCTCCATCACTTGATGCCTTACACATGTGGCTGAGAGCCATGGATTTGAACCCTGTATACATGCAAGTCTGCCGCAAGGCTGTGCTGTTAGCCCACTGAGCTAAAGCCTAGGCATTAACTTGGGGAGCTTTTTTCCTAAAGGGAATAGTGCTGTAAAAAAAAAGTTTTTGAATAAAACATTTTTTGGGGAAATAAATTGCTTAGTCATTTGTGTTTTGTCCCACTTTCACACAGAGAGTTCAATTGTATATCATTATTATTTCTTAATGAAGGTCATATTTTCTATTTAACGAGGCAAGTCAGTTCAGAACAAATTCTTATTTGCAGTGACGGCCTACCCCGGGCCAAACCCGGACGGCGCTGGGCCAATTGTGCGCCGCCCTGTGGGACTTCCAATCACGGCCGGATGTGATACAGCTTGGATTCGAACCAGGGACTGTAGTGACGCCTCTTGCACTGAGATGCAGGGCCTTAGACCGCTGTGCCGCTCAGGAGCCAGATACACTGGACCAAATGTTTAATAATGTATCACTGCATGTCTGCCTCTCTCTCCTACGTCTCCCTCTATTAGGCAAACACCATGTCTGCCTCTTTAAAATGAATGGATTTATTAGACAAACACCATGTCTGCCTCTTTAAAATGAATGGATTTATCAGACAAACACCATGTCTGCCTCTTTAAAATGAATGGATTTATTAGGCAAACACCATGTCTGCCTCTTTAAAATGAATGGATTTATTAGACAAAAACCATGTCTGTCTCACTCTGTAAAATGAATGGATTTATTAGTTAAAATTGAATACATTTTTTGACGTGTTTGGACTGCATATTTGCTTATTTTTTTAAATAGGTTAAACCAATGTATTATTTGTGTGTGTGTGTATTTTCGGTCGGTGCTGCTGTGGGACATGCAGTATAAAAACCATTGGACAGTACCAAAGATTGTCTATTACATTGACAAGATATTCGAGTGACCGATCTAACAATGGAAATATATGTCCTCCAAAATGGAGGAGGGAGATTCTTAGATGTGAGAAGTGTGCAGGAGTGTGTTCTGTCCTCAGACCACTGGTATGGAGAAGGATAAGACAGGGTTAAATAGTGGAATGGGGTGGTAGTGTTCTGGTCTGGAGTAGGATTAGACAGGGTTAAATAGTGGAATGGGGTGGTAGTGTTCTGGTCTGGAGCAGGATTAGACAGGGTTAAATAGTGGAATGGGGTGGTAGTGTTCTGGTCTGGAGTAGGATTAGACAGGGTTAAATAGTGGAATGGGGTGGTAGTGTTCTGGTCTGGAGCAGGATTAGACAGGGTTAAATAGTGGAATGGGGTGGTAGTGTTCTGGACTAGGATTAGACAGGGTTAAATAGTGGAATGGGATGGTAGTGGTCTGGACTAGGATTAGACAGGGTTAAATAGTGGAATGGGGTGGTAGTGGTCTGGACTAGGATTAGACAGGGTTAAATAGTGGAATGGGGTGGTAGTGTTCTGGTCTGGAGTAGGATTAGACAGGGTTAAATAGTGGAATGGGGTGGTAGTGTTCTGGAGTAGGATTAGACACTTAAATAGTGGAATGGGGTGGTAGTGTTCTGGACTAGGATTAGACAGGGTTAAATAGTGGAATGGGGTGGTAGTGTTCTGGTCTGGAGTAGGATTAGACAGGGTTAAATAGTGGAATGGGGTGGTAGTGGTCTGGACTAGGATTGGACAGGGTTAAATAGTGGAATGGGTGGTAAATCAAATCAAATCAAATTTATTTATATAGCCCTTCGTACATCAGCTGATATCTCAAAGTGCTGTACAGAAACCCAGCCTAAAACCCCAAACAGCAAGCAATGCAGGTGGAGAAGCACAGTGGCTAGGAAAAACTCCCTAGAAAGGCCAATACCTAGGAAGAAACCTAGAGAGGAACCAGGCTATGTGGGGTGGCCAGTCCTCTTCTGGCTGTGCCGGGTGGAGATTATAACAGAACATGGTCAAGATGTTCAATGTTCATAAATGACCAGCATGGTCGAATAATAATAAGGCAGAACAGTTGAAACTAGAGCAGCAGCACAGTCAGGTGGAAGTTGAAACTGGAGCAGCAGCATGGCCAGGTAGACTGGGGACAGCAAGGAGTCATCATGTCAGGTAGTCCTGGGGCATGGTCCTAGGGCTCAGGTCAGTTGAAACTGGAACAGCAGCATGGCCAGGTGGACTGGGGACAGCAAGGAGTCATCATGTCAGGTAGTCCTGGGGCATGGTCCTAGGGCTCAGGTCCTCCGAGAGAGAGAAAGAAAGAGAGAAGGAGAGAATTAGAGAACGCACACTTAGATTCACACAGGACACCGAATAGGACAGGAGAAGTACTCCAGATATAACAAACTGACCCCAGCCCCCCGACACATAAACTACTGCAGCATAAATACTGGAGGCTGAGACAGGAGGGGTCAGGAGACTGGAGTGTTCTGGACTAGGATTAGACAGGGTTAAATAGTGGAATGGGGTGGTAGTGGTCTGGACTAGGATTAGACAGGGTTAAATAGTGGAATGGGGTGGTAGCGGTCTGGACTAGGATTAGACAGGGTTAAATAGTGGAATGGGGTGGTAGTGTTCTGGAGTAGGATTAGACAGGGTTAAATAGTGGAATGGGGTGGTAGTGTTCTGGACTAGGATTAGACACTGTTAAATAGTGGAATGGGGTGGTAGTGTTCTGGACTAGGATTAGACAGGGTTAAATAGTGGAATGGGGTGGTAGTGGTCTGGACTAGGATTAGACACTTAAATAGTGGAATGGGGTGGTAGTGTTCTGGACTAGGATTAGACAGGGTTAAATAGTGGAATGGGGTGGTGAGTTTTTAAAGAGGGTTAATAGTTGTCATGGTAATTGTCCTTGTTCCCGTCTTACCGGAAGTAAATGCAGGTCGGTTGTGACTGGCCTCCCACTCCAGTACAGTAGGCGGCGGTGTAATGCAGACAAATCCGCCAAAACAAATCATAAAGAAGAAGAAGAAGCGACTCATCAGTAGCAGCTTGCTAAACCAAACAAAGAAAGAGTTAAGTGTCCAGACACGTCCTGTGGATGTTAGGCAATGTGTTTTAAATACACTTATGTTTACACCTTAGTACCGTTAATCGAGTTTTTTAAATTTCACATCCAGTTAGGGACGTCGTTGTTTGTCTGTTGCTAATGTTATAGATAGATGGCTACGGCCGTTTCGACGGCACCAGTAGCTGAAGCTAATTAACTTTTCACCAACACGTTTTCCAGAAATAAACAAACGGCTTGTAACAATTTATATATTAAGTTAAAGGATTCATTTTTTACTTCGGCGAGTAAAGAACCGTCGGTGTCCCCATCTTTCGTCAAACCAGCTGGCTACTATAGGTATCTTCTTGTTGGTATATTGACCTAAGCTAGTTGACTAACATTCCCGACAATGAGCTCACTAAGTTACTCCCCCCTTGTTAAAGAAGAGGCGGTCTGCTGGACGGAGAAAGAGGGTATGTTGGTGAACAGTGTCGAGGAAGAGGACGTTATTACAGTGAAGGAGGAGGATGAAGAAGAGGATGCCGTTTTTGGAGTGGGGAAGGAGGAGGAGGAGGCTGCCACAGTGAAAGAAGAAGAGGAGGATGTTACAGTGAAAGAGAAGGAAGAACCTTTTGGAGAGGAAGAGCAGGATATCTCAAAAGAGGAAGATGAAGTCGTTTTGGGAGTGAAAGAGGTGACTGAAGATTTGATTAACACCAGTGAGTATCTTAAACACAGGCACAAACTCTACTGTCTTAAACACAGGCACAAACTATCTGCAGTTGTTGAACCACAGTGTGGTTTTTAAGGGGGTCATTCTACTGAAGCTCTACACTTGTTCTGTACTGTAGGATTTGGGTCGTTCCATGTGATTTCAATCACTTTCTGACTGCACCCCCTTTTGACTCTAACGAAACCCGACATGTTTACACATGATATCAAACTCAACCTTGTATCTATTTCAATGATGAAGACATGGATGTCTCACAATAAGGTGGGGTTGGGTTTTCAAAATGGGTCAGCTTTGAGAATCTCTATCTCCTGAGGATGTTTTGGCATTCAGCTCCAAAAAGTCACTTTCTGAACACTTCTACCTTGGGAAAACATGTTTGGAAGGTTTTCGTTCAAATCGAAGGGGGTGCAGTCAGGAAGGGATTGAATTAATATGGAATTACCCATTGTTTAGTAGGCTAACAAATATGTTTACTTAAAATGTTGCCCGTACTGACTTGGCTACCCGTAAAACTTCAGTTAAACAGTCTCAAATAACTGTCCCTTTTCATTAACCACAACGGCACACATTTCAGAAAATTAACGCCCGTTTCAAATTAACGCCTGTTTCAAATGAATGCAGAGTCCAAATTATTTGTTTGAGGTTACCATCAATTACCATGACTTGTTTACGAGATTTAATGTTTGATTTGTTACATTGACATAATGAATGAATAACTCTGGCGAAACATGATGGTAGTCAGCCCTAGTTACCACAGTCAGAAAGCCCGCCTCCTCCACCAATCAGATGAGGGAGTGTGATGACTCGTAAATGCCGACCTGTTTGCACGGGCCAGATGAGAAACATGCATTTATTGAGTCTATTGAGTCATTAATGATTTGGTTGTTTATTAAATGTAGTATAACCAGCCGTTTTTAAAATGCTACGTGTTAAACGGATGCCTTATTCAAACTCAGTTTACTTATCATGATGTTTGCCCTTTTACTCATAGTTACCGCGTTGTTTTGAAAATGGCCTGTAGACTAACAAATTGACACACCTTGTTTTTAGATTAAAATCTATTATTATAAAACAGCTAAACAGAAATGTTCACTGAATTTTTGTTATTGAAATTGTCCGATTTTTTTTTTTGTATTTTGTACCAGTTTCTGTCTCTGTACAAAGGCATCGTCTTCAAGCTATGGAAGATGACAAAATATGTAATAATAATTGATTATACTCTCATGGCACTTTTCTAGTCCCCAGTGTATAGGGGGAAACTCCCCTCCCTAATTCCACTTACATACTCTTTATTTACATATATTTACATATATTGAATTGGCTCCACCCCCCTCTTCTGAGGACAGAAGGAAGTTTTGTTTTGTTACAGATTTGGTTACATTATTCATGATACTTAATTAATTATTCATACATGGTACCCAATTAATTATTCATACATGGTACTTAATAAATTATTCATACATGGTGCTTAATTAATTATTCATACATGGTACTTAATAAATTATTCATACATGGTGCTTAATTCATTATTCATACATGGTACTCAATTAATTATTCATACATGGTACTTAATACATTATTCATACATGGTACTTAATTAATTATTCATACATGGCACTTAATTAATTATTCATACATGGTACTTAATTAATTATTCATACATGGTACTTAATACATTATTCATACATGGTACTTAATACATCATTCATACATGGTACTTAATACATCATTCATACATGGTACTTAATACATTATTCATACATGGTACTTAATACATCATTCATACATGGTACTTTCATACACAGGATTACAGCCTTCGGAAAGTATTCACATCCCATGACTGTTTCCACATTTTGATGATGTCACAGACTGAATTTAAAATGGATGAAATGTATAAAATAAATTCCCACTGGCCTGCCAACAATACCCCATAATGTCAAAGTGGTATTATGTTTAATTGGTTGTTCATTGCTAGACAGCCATTTAAGTCTGTTTCAGCAGAACAATAAGCTAAAGCACAAATCCAAATATACGCTGGTGTTGCTTACCAAGGCGACATTGAATTTCCTGAGTGGCCTAGTTACAGTTTGACTTAAATCGTCTCGAAAAATCTATTGTCAGACTTAAATGGCTGTCTAGCAATGAACAACCAACTTGACAGAGCTTGAAGAATAAAAAAAAAAATAATTAGCTAATATTGTAGTCCAGGTGCATAAACTCTTAGACGTAGAAAGGCAGAAAGAAGCTGTAGTCGCTGCCTGGGGATTCTAACATGTATTGATGTGTATATTTATGTCAATGGGATATGAGTGGGTCTGAAAAAAAATCTATCTAAATCTATTTAATCTGTTTTGATTTCAGTCTGTAATGTGGATGAAGTCAAGGGGTATGAATACTTTCTGAAGGCACTGATAGGAATACAGTTTGATATACAGTCAGACCAATCAGATGACCGGCTTCATCAGTGCCATGGGATCTTTAGAGACCACAGAGTCAGAAAGCCCGCCTCCTCGACCAATCAATCAGATGACCGGCTTCATCAGCGCCATGGGATCTTTAGTGACCACAGAGTTGGGACACTCGTTTTAAAAGTCCCCATCTTCTTCCATTTTGTTGAGGAACATTCCATTGTTAGTTAGTAATTCAACATTATTCTAATAAAATGAATTTTGTAAAAGTGTAAGGTGTAAATGCTTGTAGGGAAACTAACAGCGTTTCTCTATCAAACAGATGAACTCCTCTGTTTCACTGATAGGAATACAGTTTGATATACACAAGCAGTGAAAACAGGACAACCCACCCCTGCCTCGACCAATCAGATGACCAGCTTCATCAGTGCCACGGGATCTTTAGAGACCACAGAGTCAGAAGGCCCGCCTCCTCGACCAATCAGATGACCAGCTTCATCAGTGCCACGGGATCTTTAGAGACCACAGAGTCAGAAGGCCCGCCTCCTCGACCAATCAGATGACCGGCTCCTCTGTTCTCGGAACGGAAACACTTATACTAGATGAGAGTAGCAACAGTTAGCTACTTGGCATCTAAAAGAGAGTCCACAACTTTACCCATTTGCGAAAATGTTTGTCCTTTCTCAATGTTGTGAATTTTTTGTGACGTTGCCAACGCTTGTTCCTTAATGTATTTAGTTATTTGGTCCTCAAACTTGAACTCGAGGTATGCAATTTTGGATAATGAGGTGTGTCTCCTACGAACCAGAATACGCGCCATCACATTCCTCATCTGATTGGTTGAGTAGGGCGGCCTTCTGACTTTGTGGCTGTGGTAACTAGTGACCATCATTTTTATAGCCATTGTCTGGTAACAGCTGAGAACTGCTAGCTAACACAAAACCATTAAACTGCGGGAGAAATCGGTTGATCGCCCTCTTGTGGGGAAAGTAAGAACTGCCAAAAATGCACAGTCAGAGTATACTAAGACAAAATAAATAAAATTAAGAAATGCATTAAAATGCTGAAATTAAACAATTAACTATGCAAATTAGCAAAAGTTGTGTGCATTAAGGAAATGGACACCTGTCTCCAATAAGAGCCTGTCTCCAATAAGAGCCTGTCTCCTATAAGAGCCTGTCTCCTATAAGAGCCTGTCTCCTATAAGAGCCTGTCTCCTATAAGAGCCTGTTGTGTTCAGTGATTTAAGCATATAAAAGCCTGGCTGTTTATCTAAGTTTACGGTTTATTCACTATTAGGTTTATTAAATGCAGAACTGACAAGTTCGATAGTGATTTTATTGGTCTACAAAGCACTACAGCCACTTTGATGACACGCTATTTTATTAGGGGAACTAGTCTAGATTAAACCTTGTAGGAATCCAGTCTGGAGTAAACCTCCTAGGAAGACAGTCCCATGGCACTTATCGCAAGAGTTGGGATGTTAATGCTGGTGTCCTGGCAAAATGTCCATTCATCCCCCTTAACTATTCCCCAGGTTGTTTCTGTAAATGAGAATATGTTCTCAGTCAACTTACCTGGTAAAATAAATAGTTTTTTAAATTCAGATTTCTCTGTTTAACCAATACTGTTTTTGTTTATCTTTGACAGGAGAGAGACCAGACTCTCACTCTGACAGCGGGAAGAGTCCTTCAGAGGATCCAGATCCAGAGGCATCCAAACCAGCAAGACAACACCACTACTGCCATTGTGGAAAGAGTTTTTGGTGGTTAGGGCACTTTAGAGACCATAAGAGAATGCACATAGGGGAGAAGCCTTACCAATGCTCCCAGTGTGAAAAAAGTTTTAGCCACTTATGGAGCCTGAAATCACATAATAGAATACACACAGGAGAGAAGCCTTTCCACTGCTCCCTGTGTGGAAACAGTTTTACCCACTTAAGGGCCCTGAAAAGACATGAAAGGACACACACAGAAGATAAGGCTCATCACTGCTCCCAGTGCGGAAAGAGTTTTACCCTGTTAGGGAGCCTGAAAAGACACGAGAGAATACACTCTGGAGAAAAGCCTCACCACTGCTCTCAGTGTGGAAAGAGTTTCAGCTGGTTAACAAGCCTGAAAATACATGAGAGAACACATACAGGGGAGAAGCCTTTCCACTGCTCTCAGTGTGGGAAAAGATTTTCCCAGTTAGGGGATCTAAAAGAACATAAGAGAACGCACACTGGAGAAAAGCCTTACCACTGTTCCCAGTGTGGGAAGAGATTCACCCGGTCAGGAAACCTGAAAAATCATGAGCTAACACACTCTGTATATAAGCCTTATCACTGCTCCCAGTGTGAAAAAACATTTTTTTCATCAAATGCCCTGAAACAACATGAGTTAACACATGCTGAAGAGAAACCTTTCCACTGTTCCCAGTGTGGAAAGAGATTTTTCTTATCAGGGCACCTGAAAAGACATGAGCTAATACACTCTGCGGAGAAGCCTTTCCACTGTTCTTATTGTGAAAAGAGTTTTAAGAGTTTATGGAACATGAAAGTGCATCAGAAAACACACACAAAGGAGAAGCCTTCCACTGCTCCCACTGTGGGATGAAATGTACACGGTTTCAACTATTCAGAGAGCATGAAAGAATCAACAGCGGAGAGAAGTTATTAGTGGTCCCAGTGTGGGAAGGGATATAGAACAACACATGGGATTAGAGCCATTTGTGAAAGAAAATCTATTTAAGATAGTTTGGTTTATTTATTTATTGTGTATAAAAATGTTGTGAAAGGTATTATTCACGTGGAATATCCCTTTACCATGTTCTAGAATCCTAGAATTGTAGTTAAAGGGTTTCATCTAAGATGACTTGAGGGAACATTTATTTCAACAGTTTTTTTGGGGGGGGTATCTGTACTTTACTTTTTTTGGTCCAAAATGGTCCAATTCACACACTTATCAAGAGAACATCCCTACTGCCTCTGATGTGGCGGACTCACTAAACACAAACGCTTCATTGGTAACTGAGTCAGGGGCTCCAACCCTCAGACATATCTGTGAATTAAAATAAATATATAATTGTGCTGTCTGGTTTGCCTAGTATAAGGAATTTGAAATGATTTATACTTTTAACTTTTAAAATCAAATGCTTTTAGACTTTTACTCTAGTATTTTACTGGGTGACTTTCACTTTTAGTTGAGTCATTTTCTGTTGAGGCATCTTTACTTTTACTCAAGTATGATGTATCAAGTATGATTGGGTCCCACCACTGTTCATCAACAAACTGTGTGACAAACCTGAACTTTCTTTTTGTGAGTAGCCTACAAAAAATAAATACAATTTTGAGGACAATGTTGGGCCATTACACATGTCTACTAGGGTACACATGTCCACTAGGGTACGCATGTCCACTAGGATACACATGTCCACTAGGGTACACATGTCCACTAGGGCACACATGTTCACTAGGGTACACATGTCCACTAGGGTACACATGTCCACTAGGGTACACATGTCCACTAGGGTACACATGACCGCTAGGGTACACATGGCCACTAGGGTACACATGACCACTAGGGCACACATGTTCACTAGGGTACACATGTCCACTAGGGTACACATGTCCACTAGGGTACACATGACCACTAGGGTACACATGGCCACTAGGGTACACATGGCCACTAGGGTACACATGGCCACTAGGGAACACATGGCCACAAGGGTACACATGGCCACTAGGGAACACATGGCCACTAGGATACACATGGCCACTAGGGAACACATGGCCACTAGGGTACACATGGCCACTAGGGAACACATGGCCATTAGGGAACACATGGCCACTAGGGTACACATGGCCACTAGGGAACACATGGCCACATGGCCACTAGGGTACACATGGCCACTAGGGAACACATGGCTACTAGGGTACACATGGCCACTAGGGAACACATGGCCACATGGCCACTAGGGTACACATGGCCACTAGGGAACACATGGCTACTAGGGTACACATGGCCACTAGGGAACACATGGCCACTAGGGAACACATGGCCACTAGGGTGCATATGGCCACTAGGGCCATATGGGTGGGGTTATATCCTTCCTGTTTGGCCCTGTCCGGGGGTGTCCTCGGATGGGGCCACAGTGTCTCCTGACCCCTCCTGTCTCAGCCTCCAGTATTTATGCTGCAGTAGTTTATGTGTCGGGGGGCTGGGGTCAGTTTGTTATATCTGGAGTACTTCTCCTGTCCTATTCGGTGTCCTGTGTGAATCTAAGTGTGCGTTCTCTAATTCTCTCCTTCTCTCTTTCTTTCTCTCTCTCGGAGGACCTGAGCCCTAGGACCATGCCCCAGGACTACCTGACATGATGACTCCTTGCTGTCCCCAGTCCACCTGGCCATGCTGCTGTTCCAGTTTCAACTGACCTGAGCCCTAGGACCATGCCCCAGGACTACCTGACATGATGACTCCTTGCTGTCCCCAGTCTACCTGGCCATGCTGCTGCTCCAGTTTCAACTTCCACCTGACTGTGCTGCTGCTCTAGTTTCAACTGTTCTGCCTTATTATTATTCGACCATGCTGGTCATTTATGAACATTGAACATCTTGACCATGTTCTGTTATAATCTCCACCCGGCACAGCCAGAAGAGGACTGGCCACCCCACATAGCCTGGTTCCTCTCTAGGTTTCTTCCTAGGTATTGGCCTTTCTAGGGAGTTTTTCCTAGCCACCGTGCTTCTCCACCTGCATTGCTTGCTGTTTGGGGTTTTAGGCTGGGTTTCTGTACAGCACTTTGAGATATCAGCTGATGTACGAAGGGCTATATAAATAAATTTGATTTGATTTGATTTAGGGGACACATGGCCACTAGGGAACACATGGCCACTAGGGAACACATGGCCACTAGGGAACACATGGCCACATGGCCACTAGGGTGCATATGGCCACTAGGGAACACATGGCCACTAGGGAACACATGGCCACTAGGGTACACATGGCCACTAGGGAACACATGGCCACTAGGGTACACATGGCCACTAGGGTACACATGGCCACTAGGGAACACATGGCCACTAGGGTACACATGGCCACTAGGGGACACATGGCCACTAGGGAACACATGGCCACTAGGGTACACATGGCCACTAGGGAACACATGGCCACTAGGGTACACATGGCCACTAGGGAACACATGGCCACTAGGGAACACATGGCCACTAGGGTACACATGGCCACTAGGGAACACATGGCCACTAGAGTACACATGGCCACTAGGGAACACATGGCCACTAGGGAACACATGGCCACTAGGGTACACATGGCCACTAGGGTACACATGGCCACTAGGGTACACATGGCCACTAGGGTACACATGGCCACTAGGGGACACATGGCCACTAGGGTACACATGGCCACTAGGGAACACATGGCCACTAGGGTACACATGGCCACTAGGGAACACATGGCCACTAGGGAACACATGGCCACTAGGGTACACATGGCCACTAGGGAACACATGGCCACTAGAGTACACATGGCCACTAGGGAACACATGGCCACTAGGGAACACATGGCCACTAGGGAACACATGGCCACTAGGGTACACATGGCCACTAGGGAACACATGGCCACTAGGGAACACATGGCCACAAGGGTACACATGGCCACTAGGGAACACATGGCCACTAGGGTACACATGGCCACTAGGGAACACATGGCCACTAGGGTACACATGGCCACTAGGGAACACATGGCCATTAGGGAACACATGGCCACTAGGGTACACATGGCCACTAGGGAACACATGGCCACATGGCCACTAGGGTACACATGGCCACTAGGGAACACATGGCTACTAGGGTACACATGGCCACTAGGGAACACATGGCCACTAGGGTACACATGGCCACTAGGGTACACATGGCTACTAGGGTACACATGGCCACTAGGGAACACATGGCCACTAGGGTGCATATGGCCACTAGGGGACACATGGCCACTAGGGAACACATGGCCACTAGGGAACACATGGCCACTAGGGAACACATGGCCACATGGCCACTAGGGTGCATATGGCCACTAGGGGACACATGGCCACTAGGGAACACATGGCCACTAGGGAACACATGGCCACTAGGGTACACATGGCCACTAGGGAACACATGGCCACTAGGGTACACATGGCCACTAGGGTACACATGGCCACTAGGGAACACATGGCCACTAGGGAACACATGGCCACTAGGGGACACATGGCCACTAGGGGACACATGGCCACTAGGGAACACATGGCCACTAGGGTACACATGGCCACTAGGGAACACATGGCCACTAGGGTACACATGGCCACTAGGGAACACATGGCCACTAGGGTACACATGGCCACTAGGGAACACATGGCCACTAGAGTACACATGGCCACTAGGGAACACATGGCCACTAGGGAACACATGGCCACTAGGGAACACATGGCCACTAGGGTACACATGGCCACTAGGGTACACATGGCCACTAGGGGACACATGGCCACTAGGGAACACATGGCCACTAGGGAACACATGGCCACTAGGGTACACATGGCCACTAGGGAACACATGGCCACTAGGGAACACATGGCCACTAGGGTACACATGGCCACTAGGGAACACATGGCCACTAGAGTACACATGGCCACTAGGGAACACATGGCCACTAGGGAACACATGGCCACTAGGGAACACATGGCCACTAGGGAACACATGGCCACTAGGGTACACATGGCCACTAGGGAACACATGGCCACTAGGGAACACATGGCCACTAGGGAACACATGGCCACTAGGGAACACATGGCCACTAGGGAACACATGGCCATTAGGGAACACATGGCCACTAGGGAACACATGGCCACTAGGGTACACATGGCCACTAGGGAACACATGGCCACTAGGGAACACATGGCCACTAGGGTACACATGGCCACTAGGGAACACATGGCCACTAGGGAACACATGGCCACTAGGGTACACATGGCCACTAGGGAACACATGGCCACTAGGGAACACATGGCCACTAGGGAACACATGGCCACTAGGGAACACATGGCCACTAGGGAACACATGGCCACTAGGGAACACATGGCCACTAGGGAACACATGGCCACTAGGGAACACATGGCCACATGGCCACTAGGGTACACATGGCCACTAGGGTGCATATGGCCACTAGGGGACACATGGCCACTAGGGAACACATAGCCACTAGGGAACACATGGCCACTAGGGAACACATGGCCACTAGGGAACACATGGCCACTAGGGAACACATGGCCACTAGGGTACATATGGCCACTAGGGAACACATGGCCACTAGGGAACACATGGTCACTAGGGAACACATGGTCACTAGGGAACACATGGCCACTAGGGAACACATGGTCACTAGGGAACACATGGTCACTAGGGAACACATGGTCACTAGGGAACACATGGTCACTAGGGAACACATGGCCACATGGCCACTAGGGAACACATGGCCACTAGGGAACACATGGCCACTAGGGAACACGTGGACTTAAAGTTCATGCAGTTCAAGAACACACACACAGTGTTCCCATTGTCTGATATTTTTGACTGAGAACGTGTTTTTGTTTTTGACTTTCCTGACTAGATAGACTGCATGCACAGAGACTGTCCTGACTCGATAGACTGCATGCATAGAGACTGTCCTGACTAGATAGACTGCATGCACAGAGACTGTCCTGACTCGATAGACTGCATGCACAGAGACTGCCCTGACTCGATAGACTGCATGCACAGAGACTGCCCTGACTCGATAGACTGCATGCACAGAGACTGCCCTGACTCGATAGACTGCATGCACAGAGACTGTCCTGACTCGATAGACTGCATGCACAGAGACTGTCCTGACTCGATAGACTGCATGCACAGAGACTGTCCTGACTCGATAGACTGCATGCATAGAGACTGTCCTGACTCGATAGACTGCATGCACAGAGACTGTCCTGACTCGATAGACTGCATGCATAGAGACTGTCCTGACTCGATAGACTGCATGCACAGAGACTGTCCTGACTCGATAGACTGCATGCACAGAGACTGCCCTGACTCGATAGACTGCATGCAGAGACTGCCCTGACTCGATAGACTGCATGCACAGAGACTGCCCTGACTCGATAGACTGCATGCACAGAGACTGCCCTGACTCGATAGACTGCATGCACAGAGACTGCCCTGACTCGATAGACTGCATGCACAGAGACTGCCCTGACTCGATAGACTGCATGCACAGAGACTGCCCTGACTCGATAGACTCGTTTTTCATGCACCTTGTTGTTGTTGAAATACGGCATTTAAAGACATTAGCGAGATGTAAAATTGCGCAACTAAAATCTTCTCTGCAAAAAACGTCTAAATTATTTACAGATTTCTTGATTGAACTAATTCATTATTTTGGAAGTATGGTTACATATAAGATTGTGAGGGAACTTTGATTTGAACAGGTGTACAGTGCATTTACAGTGCATTTGCTAAAAGACTCTGAGACCATGAGAAACAAGATTCTCTAGTCTGATGAAACCAAGATTGAACTCTTTGGCCTGAATGTCAAGCGTCACGTCTGGAGGAAACCTGGCACCATCCCTTCGGTGAAGCATGGTGGTGGCAGCATCATGCTGTGGGGATGTTTTTCAGCAGCAGGGACTAGGAGACTTGTCAGGATCAAGGGAAGTACAGAAAGAGCATTGATGAAAACCTGCTCCAAAGCGCTCAGGACCTCAGACTGGGGTGAAGATTCACCTTCCAACAGGACCACAAGCCTAAGCACACAGCCAAGAAAACGCAGGAGAGGCTTCGGGACAAGGTCTCTGAATGTCCTTGATTAGCTCAACCAGAGACCGGACTTGAACCCGATCTAACATCTCTGGAGAGACCTGAGAATAGCTGTGCAGCAACGGTACACCTGACAAAGCTTGAGGGGATGTGCCAAGCTCGTAGCGTCATTACCCGAGAAGACTCGAGGCTGTAATCGCTGCCAGAGGTGCTTCAACAAAGTACTGAGTAAAGTGTCTGAATTACTTGTGTAAATGTGGTATTTCCATTTTTAATTTAAATTTGATCAATTTGATAACAAATTCCCCAAAACCTGTTTTTGCTTTGTCATTATGGGGTATTGTGATGTCATAATGGGATATTTGTGTGAGTAGATTGATGACAAAAAAAAACGATGTAATCCATTTTAGAATAAGGCTGTAACGTAAACTTTTCCCGAATGCGCTGTATGTAGCCTGCTAGATAGATGTCGAGTTAATAAATGCTTGTACTTTCTTCTTTTTTTACCCATCCATACCAACTGGAACCTGTCTTTACCATCCATACCAACTGGAACCTGTCTTTACCATCCATACCAACTGGAACCTGTCTTTACCATCCATACCAACTGGAACCTGTCTTTACCATCCATACCAACTGGAACCATCCATACCAACTGGAACCTGTCTTTACCATCCATACCAACTGGAACCTGTCTTTACCATCCATACCAACTGGAACCTGTCTTTACCATCCATACCAACTGGAACCTGTCTTTACCATCCATACCAACTGGAACCTGTCTTTACCATCCATATCAACTGGAACCTGTCTTTACCATCCATATCAACTGGAACCTGTCTTTACCATCCATATCAACTGGAACCTGTCTTTACCATCCATATCAACTGGAACCTGTCTTTACCATCCATACCAACTGGAACCTGTCTATACCATCCATACCAATTAGAACCTGTCTTTACCACCCATACCAACTGGAACCTGTCTTTACCATCCATATCAACTGGAACCTGTCTTTACCATCCATATCAACTGTCTTTACCATCCATACCAACTGTCTTTACCATCCATACCAACTGGAACCTGTCTTTACCATCCATACCAACTGGAACCTGTCTTTACCATCCATACCAACTGGAACCTGTCTTTACCATCCATACCAACTGGAACCTGTCTATACCATCCATACCAACTGGAACCTGTCTTTACCATCCATACCAACTGGAACCTGTCTTTACCATCCATACCAACTAGAACCTGTCTGTACCATCCATACCAACTGGAACCTGTCTTTACCATCCATATCAACTGGAACCTGTCTTTACCATCCATATCAACTGGAACCTGTCTTTACCATCCATATCAACTGGAACCTGTCTTTACCATCCATATCAACTGGAACCATCCATACCAACTGGAACCTGTCTTTACCATCCATATCAACTGGAACCTGTCTTTACCATCCATATCAACTGGAACCATCCATACCAACTGGAACCTGTCTTTACCATCCATATCAACTGGAACCTGTCTTTACCATCCATACCAACTGGAACCTGTCTATACCATCCATACCAATTAGAACCTGTCTTTACCACCCATACCAACTGGAACCTGTCTTTACCATCCATATCAACTGGAACCTGTCTTTACCATCCATATCAACTGTCTTTACCATCCATACCAACTGTCTTTACCATCCATACCAACTGGAACCTGTCTTTACCATCCATACCAACTGGAACCTGTCTTTACCATCCATACCAACTGGAACCTGTCTTTACCATCCATACCAACTGGAACCTGTCTATACCATCCATACCAACTGGAACCTGTCTTTACCATCCATACCAACTGGAACCTGTCTTTACCATCCATACCAACTAGAACCTGTCTGTACCATCCATACCAACTGGAACCTGTCTTTACCATCCATATCAACTGGAACCTGTCTTTACCATCCATATCAACTGGAACCTGTCTTTACCATCCATATCAACTGGAACCTGTCTTTACCATCCATATCAACTGGAACCATCCATACCAACTGGAACCTGTCTTTACCATCCATATCAACTGGAACCTGTCTTTACCATCCATATCAACTGGAACCATCCATACCAACTGGAACCTGTCTGTACCATCCATATCAACTGGAACCTGTCTTTACCATCCATACCAACTGGAACCATCCATACCAGCTGGAACCTGTCTTTACCATCCATATCAACTGGAACCTGTCTTTGCCATCCATATCAACTGGAACCTGTCTTTGCCATCCATTACAACTGGAACCTGTCTTTACCATCCATATCAACTGGAACCTGTCTTTGCCATCCATATCAACTGGAACCTGTCTTTGCCATCCATATCAACTGGAACCTGTCTTTGCCATCCATATCAACTGGAACCTGTCTTTACCATCCATATCAACTGGAACCTGTCTTTGCCATCCATATCAACTGGAACCTGTCTTTGCCATCCATATCAACTGGAACCTGTCTTTGCCATCCATACCAACTGGAACCTGTCTTTGCATACTGGGAACCACTATCTGGACATTCTTTTAAAGAAGTGGTCATTTTTAGAATGTTGGGACGTTGTTTACTTCCTCTTTCTATTCCACATCAAGTAATTCATGATAGCAGTAAGATTTAATACATACACCTTATGGAACAGCGGGGACTGTGAAGCAACACAAACACAGACACATCCATACGAACACACGATAACATACGCACTATACACACACACGTACACATGGATCTTGTGTAATAGATATGTGGTAGCGGAGTAGAGTCCTGAGGGCGCACACTTAATATGTTGTGAAATCTGTTATACATTTTTAAAACATTACAATATATTCATAACTGCCTTAATTTTACTGGACCCCAGGAAGAGTAGCTGCTACCTTGGTAGCAGCTAATGGGGATCAATATTAAATACAAATACAAATGTGGGGTCCCCTGAGAGGATCTTTAATCCTATCAAACACATGAATAACTTGTTTCTCTTCAAATGGGTATAGAATACAACCATTTTACACTGTCAGAATTCACTTTCATGTCATTATGTGTTGGCACAGCCTGTGGGACCTCACATTTAGTGACGTAGAAAGACACGTTTATATTATTATCATAAAACACACCGATCAAAAATATAATAAAAACAACTTTAAACCTTCGACTGAGTTACAGTTGATATGAGGAACTCCGTCAACATCACCAGTCCTGACTCACCACTCTATGTTAGTGAATCAGTAGCACTGAGTAGATCTCAGTCAACATCACCAGTCCTGACTCACCACTCTATGTTAGTGAATCAGTAGCACTGAGTAGATCTCAGTCAACATCACCAGTCCTGACTCACCACTATGTTAGTGAATCAGTAGCACTGAGTAGATCTCAGTCAACATCACCAGTCCTGACTCACCACTCTATGTTAGTGAATCAGTAGCACGGAGTAGATCTCAGTCAACATCACCAGTCCTGACTCACCACTCTATGTTAGTGAATCAGTAGCACTGAGTAGATCTCAGTCAACATCACCAGTCCTGACTCACCACTCTATGTTAGTGAATCAGTAGCACTGAGTAGATCTCAGTCAACATCACCAGTCCTGACTCACCACTCTATGTTAGTGAATCAGTAGCACTGAGTAGATCTCAGTCAACATCACCAGTCCTGACTCACCACTCTATTTTAGTGAATCAGTAGCACTGAGTAGATCTCAGTCAACATCACCAGTCCTGACTCACCACTCTATGTTAGTGAATCAGTAGCACTGAGTAGATCTCAGTCAACATCACCAGTCCTGACTCACCACTATGTTAGTGAATCAGTAGCACTGAGTAGATCTCAGTCAACATCACCAGTCCTGACTCACCAATCTATGTTAGTGAATCAGTAGCACTGAGTAGATCTCAGTCAACATCACCAGTCCTGACTCACCACTATGTTAGTGAATCAGTAGCACTGAGTAGATCTCAGTCAACATCACCAGTCCTGACTCACCACTCTATGTTAGTGAATCAGTAGCACTGAGTAGATCTCAGTCAACATCACCAGTCCTGACTCACCACTCTATGTTAGTGAATCAGTAGCACTGAGTAGATCTCAGTCAACATCACCAGTCCTGACTCACCACTCTATGTTAGTGAATCAGTAGCACTGAGTAGATCTCAGTCAACATCACCAGTCCTGACTCACCAATCTATGTTAGTGAATCAGTAGCACTGAGTAGATCTCAGTCAACATCACCAGTCCTGACTCACCACTATGTTAGTGAATCAGTAGCACTGAGTAGATCTCAGTCAACATCACCAGTCCTGACTCACCACTCTATGTTAGTGAATCAGTAGCACTGAGTAGATCTCAGTCAACATCACCAGTCCTGACTCACCACTCTATGTTAGTGAATCAGTAGCACTGAGTAGATCTCCACAAACCATTTCGGACCTGGCTTTGTGCACAGGGGGCGTTGTCATGATGAAACAGGAAAGAGCTTTTCTCCAAAACTGTTGCCACAAAGTTTGAATCACAGAATCGTCTAGTGTCATTGTACGCGGATGGGGTTAAGATTTCCCTTCAATGGAACTAAGGGACCTAGACTTGACCATGGGAGAAAACAGCCCCAGACCATTATTCCTCCTGCACCACATTGACCATGGGAGAAAACAGCCCCAGACCATTATTCCTCCTGCACCACATTGACCATGGGAGAAAACAGCCCCAGACCAGTATTCCTCCTGCACCACATTGACCATGGGAGAAAACAGCCCCAGACCATTATTCCACCTGCACCACATTGACCATGGGAGAAAACAGCCCCAGACCAGTATTCCTCCTGCACCACATTGTAGCCACTGCAGTCTGGCAGGTAGAATTCTCTTGGCATCCCGCCAAAGCCAGATTCAAGCGTTCCCACTGCTCCAGAGTCCATTGGCGGTGAGCTCTACACCACTCCAGCTGACGCTTGCTATTGCACATGGGGACTTTAGGCCACGGAAACCCATTTCATGAGGTGTACGACAGCGTGTTCCAGTTCCCGCCAATATCCAGCAACTTCGCACAGCCGTTGAAGAGGAGTGGGGCAACATTTTCACAGGCCACAATGAACAGCCTGATCAACTCTATGAGTAGGTGATTCTCTTGGCATCCCGCCAAAGCCAGATTCAAGCGTTCCCACTGCTCCAGAGTCCATTGGCGGTGAGCTCTACACCACTCCAGCTGACGCTTGCTATTGCACATGGGGACTTTAGGCCACGGAAACCCATTTCATGACGTGTACGACAGCGTGTTCCAGTTCCCGCCAATATCCAGCAACTTCGCACAGCCGTTGAAGAGGAGTGGGGCAACATTTTCACAGGCCACAATGAACAGCCTGATCAACTCTATGAGTAGGTGATTCTCTTGGCATCCCGCCAAAGCCAGATTCAAGCGTTCCCACTGCTCCAGAGTCCATTGGCGGTGAGCTTTACACCACTCCAGCTGACGCTTGCTATTGCACATGGGGACTTTAGGCCACGGAAACCCATTTCATGAGGTGTACGACAGCGTGTTCCAGTTCCCGCCAATATCCAGCAACTTCGCATCAGCCGTTGAAGAGGAGTGGGGCAACATTTTCACAGGCCACAATGAACAGCCGGATCAACTCTATGAGTAGGTGATTCTCTTGGCATCCCGCCAAAGCCAGATTCAAGCGTTCCCACTGCTCCAGAGTCCATTGGCGGTGAGCTTTATACCACTCCAGCTGACGCTTGCTATTGCACATGGGGACTTTAGGCCACGGAAACCCATTTCATGAGGTGTACGTCAACGTGTTCCAGTTCCCGCCAATATCCAGCAACTTCGCACAGCCGTTGAAGAGGAGTGGGGCAACATTTTCACAGGCCACAATGAACAGCCTGATCAACTCTATGAGTAGGTGATTCTCTTGGCATCCCGCCAAAGCCAGATTCAAGCGTTCCCACTGCTCCAGAGTCCATTGGCGGTGAGCTTTACACCACTCCAGCTGACGCTTGCTATTGCACATGGGGACTTTAGGCCACGGAAACCCATTTCATGACGTGTACGACAGCGTGTTCCAGTTCCCGCCAATATCCAGCAACTTCGCATCAGCCGTTGAAGAGGAGTGGGGCAACATTTTCACAGGCCACAATGAACAGCCTGATCAACTCTATGAGTAGGTGATGTGTCAATATCCAGCAACTTCGCACAGCCGTTGAAGAGGAGTGGGGCAACATTTTCACAGGCCACAATGAACAGCCGGATCAACTCTATGAGTAGGTGATGTGTCGCGCTGCGCGAGGCAAATGGTCGCACCAGATAAGGACGTTTTCTGATCCACTTTAATCTGTTTATTTTATGTATCTGTATTCCCAGTCATGTGAAATCCACAGATTAGCAATTTATTTCAATTGACTGATGTCCTTTATATGAACTGTACCTCTGTAAAATCCTTGAAATTGTTGTTGCGTTGCGTCTATATTTTTGTTCAGTGTATATAGCATTTGTTAACACTGTTAGTCTACACCTGTTGTTTACAAAGCATGTGACAATTACAATTTGGTTTGATTTCGCCCGACCAAAAAGCATGATTACTTGCCTCTGAAATGAAACCATCAAGTGATGGTTATATTAAACAAATGCAAGTCTGTCATTGAACAACCCCTCGATTAGATAGTAAAAAAACAACCGATTTTTCATACATTTATTTAAACAACAAAAAGAAGTGGTCGCTGATTGGTTGAATTTCTGAAAATTGATATACGGCGTTTTGGAAAGAATCCCTTCACCTGGAGGAGGAAAAGAAGCGGTCGCTGATTGGTTGAATACCAGGGGCGTAAGATGGAGTTGTCAACAAATCACATGACAGAAATATGATGCCAAGTTTTTGAAGCTATATAAAGTGATCTGTGCACTTGAACAACAGCATAAATACACCTATTTCACAATGTCCATGCCAACAACCGAATGACAACTGCTGCACATGTAACAGTATAACTTTAGACCGTACCCTCGCGCGAACCAGGGGCCCTCTGCACACATCAACAACTGACACCCACGAAGCATCGTAACCCATCGCTCCACAAAAGCCGCGGCCCTTGCAGAGCAAAGGGGAACCACTACATCAAGGTGTCAGAGCAAGTGACGTCACCGATTGCACCGCTAACTAAGCTAGCCGTTTCACATCCGTCACACACATGCTGCCACTGTTTTGAACAAAATAGATAATACTATTCAGAACGAACAGCCAGGTCGCGAATGAACGAGTGTCACCAGGCAGAACACAACAAACAATGCACGTGAAAACACATGATCTAACTGGGGCTAGCTAGCTTACATAATGTCACAGGGCATGATGCGCTAACCGGTTATTAATGTTCATTCTGAAATAACGTTATATTTCCCGAGTTAGCTATGAGTTTAGAAAGACATGGTGGATAATTTGATTAAAAAAATAATCGACCAAACTATTTCTCGATGTTTCTCAAAATTACTGTAGCTGGGTAAATCATTTCATTATGCTTTGTCATAGACCCGGTTTTATGCTGTTTTTGTCCACAAAATATGTCGCCCTGTCAACATCTGATCCTGGCCTGTATCACAACCGGCGGTGATCGGGAGTCCCATTGGGCGCGGCACAGCGTCGTCCGGGTTAGGGGAGGGTTTGGCTGGGGTAGGCCGTTATTATAAATAATAATGAGTTCATAACTGACAAAAAAATAAAAACACGTCGCCCTGTCACCTATAGTTGAACCTGACAAACAACGCCAGGGGGTAACAATAAAATTGGCCATGCTTTTTTGTCCTACCAGATCCGTGATGAGATGGCTCTTGCTATTGTAACCATCTGTCCTTTTTTGGATGTAGTTGTCAGGTTTCTCAGGTCCCAGGCTCCTATAATGAGGTACTAGATTTTAAAAACCAGACATTCGCCATTAGCCTATTTAAAGGTTGACAACAATGTACATTCCTCTCTGATTACTACGAAGGATCGTTCACGAGCAAATGTTTTTGTTAGGGACCGGACATATGAAGTCAAGTGTTGATTTGATAGAAATAAACGAATCATAAACAATTGCATTTAAATATCTTGTCTATAGCTACTTTCACAACCTTTGACTTGCATAAAACAACGTGTTCATTTAATTGAAATAATCAAATCATATAAAAATGCATTTCAATCTGTTGTTCGCAGTAACGTTTTAAATTTGTTGTCATAGAAACATCAAAACAAGTGCAAAATATTCTAAAAACATCTGGGAAAGATACTCAAAGAAGAAACAACTACTTTAGTTGGAGAAACAGAACGGAAACAGGAAGGAAGAAAACAGGGCGGCTTGACATCAAGAAGAGGACAACAGAATGCAGACAATATTTCAACATTTCATGATTAAATCCTGTCGTCAAGGCTTCACCCTTTATTATATAGAACCCCCCCCCCCCCCTGTCTCCTTCCTAGAAAACGTCAACCTTCTCAGCTGTAAACCATTTGTCAACAGTATCTATTGACTCATAATTGCTCAAACAGGACGCCGCATTAGGCTATAAACTCCACAGCACATTTTCAAAGCTTTGTGTAAAAAGGAATTTAACCCCAGTGTGACGTTTGCCAATGCGCGTCACAGTTCACCACATTAATGAATGTTGAATGTCAACACTTTATTTTTATAATCCACTGACAGGGCAGTTTCTGAAACATTTCAACATTTATTTTTCAATAGTTTCAATAATGAATGACTTGAATAAACAATGTCATTAATATTTTTCCAATCTGCGTTACCCACTCCAGTCAGCAGATGGCGATATGATTCTTTCAGGTGATGCTTATTTGCGTGACGTATAATTTAGTGGACAGAACTGGAGGCTTCAACTGCGACAACAGAATTGGATTCAACCACTTCGGTAGCAAACATAAAACCGAAACATTGAAGCGATTTAGACCAATCTTGTGTATATTAATCTGTGTTTTTAACATTCTGTTTACGTATTTAATAGTCAACAAACGTAATTAGCTTGTTATATGACATTTGTTAATTTGTTACATTGATACTGAGTCTATCAATATTCAAGTCGCTAACTAGCTAACATCCCCGACCATGAGCTCACTAAATTACTCGCCCCTTGCTAAAGAAGAGGGGGTCTCCTGGACGGAGAAAGACTCTCTGGGGCTGAACATTATCGTGAAAGAAGAAGAAGATGAGATTCCAGTGGATGGAGAAGAAGAACCTTTTGGAGTGAAAGAGGAAGAGGGGGAGGTAGAACCGTTTAGAAATATTAAGGAGGAAGATGAGGCTATTGCATTGAATGAAAAGGAGGATGATATAGTGAAAGAGGAGGAAGAACCTTTTGGAGTGAAAGAGGAAGAGGAGGCTATCTCAATAAAAGAGGAGGAAGAGGTTTTGGGAGTGAAAGAGGAGGAGAATGAAGATGAGGAGACTGAAGATGAGACTGACGACGAGGAGACTGAATATGAGAAGACTGAAGATCTGAATAACACCAGTGAGTATTATCTTTAAGAAACAGGGGCGTAGACTCTGGACTTGTTGAACTAATGTGTTTTTAAGGGGTTTTCTACTGTAGTTCTACACAGGAATATGTTCAGTACTGTAGGAATGGTTGAATAAGTAATATGGGATTGTTATATGCAGGGTGGGTATAATTTGTGGAACGTTCCAACAGGAATCTGTTCCAAAAACGTCATGCACAAGGATGCCAACAAACAAAGTAGCATGATCAAATCACCTAGCTAACTAGCTGCTGAATAGGCATCAACTCATATTCTTAATGTTTGTCTATAGGCTAGCAGAGTGGATTAACTTAGTGAGGGAAAAAACTTTATGAAATAATCCACTCTCTACCCGGTATCTTATTCTGCCTCTATACAACTTTGTATGCACTGTTTGTTACAGATTCCTGTTTTTGTTACAGATTCCTGTTGGAACGTTCCACAAATTATACCCACCTGTATATGCATAAATAAAAAAAACGTTTTAAATTAGTGATATATAGGCCTGGTTTAGCCCGTTCATAAACGTTAACTAGCCATACATTTGGTGCCCTCGGCAAAACAGTATCTGGTTTACGAAGGGAGTTTTGTTACGAGCAACTATGCTCGGGCTGAACGTTAACACCGATCGCTTGCTGTACGGTCCTGGAAACATAAGCAGCGTATCTTTTACACCAGCAAAAAAATACTTGAAAAAAACGAAATAAGTGTTCTCAAGAGTTTAACCTTTAACCTTAGACCCCTTTTCTTGAATTACTTCATTTATTAATAAGACGGGTCTAATGACATTCTACAACGATTCGCATTCGAGGTAACTCACGTTTAAAATCTGTATCTGTGTAGCCACACTCGTCCCACTTTAGAATTAGTATCCATCGTCAGTTCAGTTCTACTTAAACGTTTGTCAGTTACGTCACTGAGCGCTGCCCAGGAAATAATTAAATCCTATTGTTAGATGCTAGATTTGCAAGGTATTTTATTGATGTGGCTGACTCGCCCAAGGATAAAAAATAAATGTTTGGGTGGGTGGGGTAGATCAGCTTTAATATTCTAGATTGTGGCTTCTATCAATGTAATCACCTGCTTCATTTCCAATCCCCCATCTATTTTCTTGTAAATGTATATAATATATACACACACCCAGTACCAGTCAAAAGTTTGGACACAACTACTCATTCAAGGGTTTTGATTTGTACTATTTTCTACATTGTAGAATAATAGTGAGGACATCAAAACGATCAAATAACACACATGGAATCATGTAGTAACCAAAAAAAGTGTTAAACAAATAAAAAAAATTTTTTTTAGCCACATGATGACTGCTTTGCACACTCTTGCGCATTCTCTCAACCAGCTTCACCTGGAATACTTTTTCAACAGTCTTGAAGGAGTTCTCACATATGCTGAGCACTTGTTGGCTGCTTTTCCTTCACTCTGTGGTCCAATTCATCCCAAATCATCTCAATTAGGTTGAGGTCAGGTGATTGTGGGGGCCAGGTCATCTGATGCAGCACTCTATCACTCTCCTTCTTGGTCAAATAACCCTTACACAGCCTGGAGGTGTGTTGGGCTGTTGTCCTGTTGAAAAATAAATGATAGACCCACTAAGTGCAAATCAAATGGGATGGTGTATCGCTGCAGAATGCTGTGGAAGCCATTCTGGTTAAGTGTGCCTTGAATTCTAAATGCTTCATGGTGGGAACCACACATGCGGAGATCATCCGTTCACCTACTCTGCGTCTCACAAAGACACGGCCTCTGGAACCAAAAATCTCAAATCAGACCAAAGGACAGATGTCCACCAGTCTAATGTCCATGGCTCATGTTTCTTGGCCCAAGCAAGTTTATTCTTCTCATTTGGTGTCCTTTAGAAGTGGTTTCTTTGCAGCAATTCGACCACAAAGGCCTGATTCATGCAGTCTCCTCTGGGTCTTCCTTTCCTGTGGAGGTCCTCATGAGAGCAAGTTTCATCGTAGCTTTTGATGTTCTTTGCGACTGTACTTAAAGAAAGTTTCAATGTTCTTGAAATATTCGGTATTGACTGACCATGTCTTCAAGTAATGATGGACCCCAGTCTACCTGGCCATGCTGCTGCTCCAGTTTCAACTTCCACCTGACTGTGCTGCTGCTCTAGTTTCAACTGTTCTGCCTTATTATTATTCGACCATGCTGGTCATTTATGAACATTGAACATCTTGACCATGTTCTGTTATAATCTCCACCCGGCACAGCCAGAAGAGGACTGGCCACCCCACATAGCCTGGTTCCTCTCTAGGTTTCTTCCTAGGTATTGGCCTTTCTAGGGAGTTTTTCCTAGCCACTGTGCTTCTCCACCTGCATTGCTTGCTGTTTGGGGTTTTAGGCTGGGTTTCTGTACAGCACTTTGAGATATCAGCTGATGTACGAAGGGCTATATAAATAAATTTGATTTGATTTGATTTGACTGTTGTTTCTCTTTGCTTATTTGAGCCATTTGGACTTGGTCTTTTACCAAATAGGGCTGTCTTCTGTATACCCCTTTAACTTGTCACAAGACAACTGATTGGCTCAAACGCACTAAGAAGGAAAGAAATTCCACAAATGAACTTTGATCAAGGCACACCTCTTAATTGAAATGCATTCCAGGTGACTACATCATGAAGCTGGCAACTTTGAAGAATCTAAAATATATTTTGATTTGTTTAACACTTATTCTTTTGGTTACATGATTCCATGTGTTATTTTATAGTTTTGATGTCGTCACTATTATTCTTCAATGTAGAAAATAGTAAAAAATAGAAAAACCCTAGAATGAGTAGGTGTGTCCAAACTTTTCACTGATTTAAAAATATGTTCCTTCTTTATTAGCCCCCCCTAACCCCCCCACTCCTCCATTCATTGAAGTAAACTAATGTACAACAATACTTAGGCTTCTACATTTTACTGACACAGTATATTTTACTTTGGTTATCTTTTTTGTTTGTTTGTTATCCCCCATTGTTGTTTCCCCACCGGAATCCCCCCTCTGGCTAGATATGAGGTCGTCAAGGTTCTCTTTAACAGCTTTGAGAAAATCCTTGTAGATTATGCTCTCATCCGGGGGGCTTTGAATTTTATAGGACCAACCCTGCCAGGAAGGCTCCGACTATTGAGTGGGTGGTGCTGCTTCAGTGGGTCTCTGACAGCGTTCACCTGTTTTGTCTTGGCTACGTAGACTACTTGCATTAGGCCTGTAAAACGGATAAGGACTTCTCCTTGGTGGGTGGGTCGCTCAGGTGGGTGTCTAGGATATAGGGTTGGCAGCGTTCCTTCATAACAGGACAAAAAAAATGAAAAATCCATCTCTGTGCGAAAGTGAAGACTCTCGCTCTGTCATTACTTCTGCTCACAGACACACATGGGTTTTGGCAATTGCAGCCATTTTCCTTACTCACTCATCACACCTTTCCAATCACACAAACACACGGACCTTCCACACACCCGCACTCACCGCACACAGTATTTTCTGAAAGAATTCAAACCCCTTGACTTTTTCCACATTTTGTTATGTTACAGCCTTATTCTAAAATGTATTACATTGTTTTCCCCCTCATCAATCTAAACACAATAGCCCATAATGACATCACAATAGCCCATAATTACATCACAATAGCCCATAATGACATCACAATAGCCCATAATGGGAAAAAAAATTAAATATATCGTTTACATTAGTATTCAGACCCTTTACTCAGTACTTTGTTGAAGCATCTTTGGCAGCGATTACAGACTCGAGTCTTCTTGGGTATGACGCTACAAGCCAGGACTGGGCAATATGGCAATATGCCAAACGTCAGCCTCGAAACCTTAATGACTTGGAGAAGAGGAGTGGGACAAAATCCCTCCTGAGATGTGGCCAACTACAAATACTTATTTCCCTCATTAAAATGCAAATCAATTCATAACATTTTTGACATGTGTTTTTCTAGATTTTTTGTTGTTGTTATTCTGTCTCTCGCTGTTCAAATAAACCTACCATTAAAATTATAGACTGATCATTTCTTTGTCAGTGGGCGAACGTACAAAATCAGCAGGGGATCAAATACTTTTTTCCATCACTGTAAATAAAATAAATAAATAAAATAAATATATATATTGATATATATTTTCATTCGATAATTATCCCGATATTAATTTTGAAAAATGTTTAAACGGTGCATATCTGCTTCACACTCAAGAATGCCTGAACAAACCGAAGGCTTTAATGTTTCTAATTTATTGTCAGAAGTAGAACTCACCAATAACATTTAAACTTTTTTGTTTAGAGCTGTAAACCCTTACAAATCATGAGCAAGAAATTAAATAAAATAGTTAAAGTCAATATGCATCATAACTGTTAGCCTAATGGTACATCACAGTCGGGGTAGTTGTTTATAACTATTAGCCTAATGGTACGTCACAGTCGGGGTAGTTGTTTATAACTGTTAGCCTAATGGTACATCACAGTCGGGGTAGTTGTTTATAACTATTAGCCTAATGGTACGTCACAGTCGGGGTAGTTGTTTATAACTGTTAGCCTAATAGTACATCACAGTTGAAGTTGGGGTAGTTGTTTATAACTGTTAGCCTAATGGTACGTCACAGTCGGGGTAGTTGTTTATAACTGTTAGCCTAATGGTACGTCACAGTTGGGGTAGTTGTTTATAACTATTAGCCTAATGGTACGTCACAGTTGGGGTAGTTGTTTATAACTATTAGCCTAATGGGACGTCACAGTTGGGGTAGTTGTTTATAACTGTTAACCTAATGGTACGTCACAGTTGAAGTTGGGGTAGTTGTTTATAACTGTTAGCCTAATGGTACATCACAGTTGAAGTTGGGGTAGTTGTTTATACCTGTTAACCTAATGGTACATCACAGTTGAAGTTGGGGTAGTTGTTTATACCTGTTAACCTAATGGTACATCACAGTTGAAGTTGGGGTAGTTGTTTATAACTGTTAACCTAATGGTACATCACAGTTGAAGTTGGGGTAGTTGTTTATAACTGTTAACCTAATAGTACATCACAGTTGAAGTTGGGTTAGTTGTTCTCTTACAAGTTACAAGCAAGAAAGACAAGTCTGTCCAAGGCCTCTGGCTTTAAAGCTGCCCTGTGGCAGGTCACTACGCTGCTACCTGTGCTAAGAACACGCTCTGAGGGGGAGCTGGTCGCAGGAATGCACAGGTAGTGCTTTGCCAGTTGGATGACTTGGGAAATTATTTTTGATTTTTTTGTGTGTGTGTGTGTGTGGTTCTTCCAGTGGATTTGGTTTCTCTGTCAGCATCATGAGACTGAAGGTAGCAGCTGAGTTCCTTGTCTACCAGCTGGATTTCAGTAAGACCTGTGGTGGTGGAGCATGGCTTTATGAAAAAACTGCCCAGTGACTTTACTCTTTGTAGCTGTCAGTTGTGTTGAAGCAGCAGCAACATCTCCCTGTGGGTTTTCATGTACCTCACTTTACCATCTCTGAGACAGCTCTTATGTGGCCCACCAACGAGGCCTTGTCCAGGAGGTCATGTGTGACTAGGTCATCATATGTCTTATTCAGATAGTCCAGGCTGATCGTTTTGGCGTCTTAAATGTATTACTTAACCTTTATTTAACTAGTCAGTTAAGAACAAATTCTTATTTTCAATGACGGCCTGGGAACAGTGGGGTTAACTGCCTGTTCAGGGGTAGAACGACAGATTTGTACCTTGTCAGCTCGGGGGTTTGAACTCGCAACCTTCCGGTTACTCTAATCACTAGGCTACCCTGCCTCCCCTACACTCTAACCACTAGGCTACCTTGCCTCCCCTACACTCTAACCACTAGGCTACCTTGCCTCCTCTACACTCTAACCACTAGGCTACCTTGCCTCCTCTACACTCTAACCACTAGGCTACCCTGCCTCCTCTACACTCTAACCACTAGGCTACCCCGCCTCCTCTACACTCTAACCACTAGGCTACCCTGCCTCCTCTACACTCTAACCACTAGGCTACCCTGCCTCCTCTACACTCTAGCCACTAGGCTACCCTGCCTCCTCTACACTCTAACCACTAGGCTACCTTGCCTCCTCTACACTCTAACCACTAGGCTACCATGCCTCCTCTACACTCTAACCACTAGGCTACCCTGCCGCCCCTACACTCTAACCACTAGGCTACCCTGCCGCCCCTACACTCTAACCACTAGGCTACCATGCCTCCTCTACACTCTAACCACTAGGCTACCTGCCGCCCCTACACTCTAACCACTAGGCTGCCCTGCCTCCTCTACACTCTAACCACTAGGCTACCCTGCCGAGGCGAGAGCGTCAGGAGAGATTCCGCTCTGTCAGTATAGTGGGTAGATTCCAGTCTTTGTCAGTATAGTGGGTAGATTCCAGTCTTTGTCAGTATAGTGGGTAGATTCCGCTCTTTGTCAGTATAGTGGGTAGATTCCAGTCTTTGTCAGTATAGTGGGTAGATTCCAGTCTTTGTCAGTATAGTAGGTAGATTCCGCTCTTTGTCAGTATAGTGGGTAGATTCCAGTCTTTGTCAGTATAGTGGGTAGATTCCAGTCTTTGTCAGTATAGTGGGTAGATTCCAGTCTTTGTCAGTATAGTGGGTAGATTCCAGTCTTTGTCAGTATAGTGGGTAGATTCCAGTCTTTGTCAATATAGTGGATAGATTCCAGTCTTTGTCAGTATAGTGGGTAGATTCCAGTCTTTGTCAGTATTTTTTAATTTTACCTTTATTTTACCTTTATTTTACTAGGCAAGTCAGTTAAGAACAAATTCTTATTTTCAATGACGGCCTAGGAACAGTGGGTTAACTGCCTGTTCAGGGGCAGAACGACAGATTTGTACCTTGTCAGCTCGGGGGTTTGAACTTGCAACCTTCCGGTTACTAGTCCAACGCTCTAACCACTAGGCTACGCTGCCGCCCCGGCAGGGTAGATTCCAGTCTTTGTCAGTATAGTGGGTAGATTCCAGTCTTTGTCAGTATAGCGGGTAGATTCCGCTCTGTCAGTATAGTGGATAGATTCCAGTCTTTGTCAGTATAGTGGGTAGATTCCAGTCTTTGTCAGTATAGTGGGTAGATTCCAGTCTTTGTCAGTATAGTGGGTAGATTCCAGTCTTTGTCAGTATAGTGGGTAGATTCCAGTCTTTGTCAGTATAGTGGGTAGATTCCAGTCTTTGTCAGTATAGTGGGTAGATTCCAGTCTTTGTCAGTATAGTGGGTAGATTCCAGTCTTTGTCAGTATAGTGGGTAGATTCCAGTCTTTGTCAGTATAGTGGGTAGATTCCAGTCTTTGTCAGTATAGTGGGTAGATTCCAGTCTTTGTCAGTATAGTGGGTAGATTCCAGTCTTTGTCAGTATAGTGGGTAGATTCCAGTCTTTGTCAGTATAGTGGGTAGATTCCAGTCTTTGTCAGTATAGTGGGTAGATTCCAGTCTTTGTCAGTATAGTGGGTAGATTCCAGTCTTTGTCAGTATAGTGGGTAGATTCCAGTCTTTGTCAGTATAGTGGGTAGATTCCAGTCTTTGTCAGTATAGTGGGTAGATTCCAGTCTTTGTCAGTATAGTGGGTAGATTCCGCTCTTTGTCAGTATAGTGGGTAGATTCCAGTCTTTGTCAGTATAGTGGGTAGATTCCAGTCTTTGTCAGTATAGTGGGTAGATTCCAGTCTTTGTCAGTATAGTGGGAAGATTCCAGTCTGTCGGTATAGTGGGTAGATTCCAGTCTTTGTCGGTATAGTGGGTAGATTCCGCTCTGTCAGTATAGTGGATAGATTCCGCTCTTTGTCAGTATAGTGGGTAGATTCCAGTCTTTGTCAGTATAGTGGGTAGATTCCAGTCTTTGTCAGTATAGTGGGTAGATTCCGCTCTTTGTCAGTATAGTGGGTAGATTCCAGTCTTTGTCAGTATAGTGGGAAGATTCCAGTCTTTGTCAGTATAGTGGGTAGATTCCAGTCTTTGTCAGTATAGTGGGTAGATTCCGCTCTTTGTCAGTATAGTGGGTAGATTCCAGTCTTTGTCAGTATAGTGGGTAGATTCCAGTCTGTCGGTATAGTGGGTAGATTCCAGTCTTTGTCGGTATAGTGGGTAGATTCCGCTCTGTCAGTATAGTGGATAGATTCCGCTCTGTCAGTATAGTGGATAGATTCCGCTCTTTGTCGGTATAGTGGGTAGATTCCAGTCTTTGTCGGTATAGTGGGTAGATTCCAGTCTTTGTCAGTATAGTGGGTAGATTCCAGTCTTTGTCAGTATAGTGGATAGATTCCAGTCTTTGTCAGTATAGTGGGTAGATTCCAGTCTTTGTCAGTATAGTGGGTAGATTCCGCTCTTTGTTAGTATAGTGGGTAGATTCCGCTCTGTCAGTATAGTGGATAGATTCCGCTCTGTCGGTATAGTGGATAGATTCCGCTCTTTGTCGGTATAGTGGGTAGATTCCAGTCTTTGTCGGTATAGTGGGTAGATTCCAGTCTTTGTCAGTATAGTGGGTAGATTCCAGTCTTTGTCAGTTTGTGGGTAGATTCCAGTCTTTGTCAGTATAGTGGGTAGTGAGGCTAATATAAGACTCTGGCGTGCAACTAGACCACAGATCGGTATTAGTAACAAAAATATGTCAAATCTGTCTTGAGCAGTTCCTCAACATTTTCCCTACACTCGGCGTAGTGTTTAGAAATGTTTTGCAGCCAGGGGAGCACGTACCTGGGGTCAATTCAATTGGTAAGCGTCTTGAAACCTCCCTTTTCGACTGTGCTAATTGGTAGCATGTCTTTAGCAATGTAATGCACAATAGCATGTGTGATGTCTTTTGTGTCTTTTCGATGTTTGCTCGCAGGGCATAAACGCTGTCAGTGTTGACTGCTTCGGGCGAACGTCCCTAGATTGTCTGGTGCTTGAGGGGCGTTTATCAATACCGTGGTGCAAACTCAAACATCCCTAGATTGGCTGGTCATTGAGGGGCGTTTATCAACACCGTGGAGCAAACTCAAACATCCCTAGATTGGCTGGTCATTGAGGGGCGTTTATCAACACCGTGGTGCAAACTCAAACATCCCTAGATTGGCTGGTCGTTGAGGGGCGTTTATCAACACCGTGGTGCAAACTCAAACATCCCTAGATTGGCTGGTCGTTGAGGGGCGTTTATCAACACCGTGGTGCAAACTCAAACATCCCTAGATTGGCTGGTCGTTGAGGGGCGTTTATCAACACCGTGGTGCAAACTCAAACATCCCGCATGTTCCAAAGAGTGATTTTGTTTCAGATGTTGAAAAAGGTTTGTCGTATTACCAGACTTCGTAGCCACCTGTCTACCGAACATTGCTCTGCTCTTTGTCGGACTTCAAAAAGCCAAACCACTTCCAAATAATTGAAACAGTTTAATTAATTTTTTTTTTTTTTTTAAATCAATAATTTCTTCGTTTGAAGCTGCTCCTTCTCCACTGCCACCATTTTCATCTACATCACAAATTATTTGTGGTTAGTGGCTCCTCCTCCACTCGGTGCTAAGTGTTATTTTAGTGGGCGTATACTTCTCCATGGCTCCTCCTCCACTCAGTGCTAAGTGTTTTTTTAGTGGGCGTATACTTCTCCATGGCTCCTCCTCCACTCAGTGCTAAGTGTTTTTTTAGTGGGCGTATACTTCTCCATGGCTCCTCCTCCACTCAGTGCTAAGTGTTTTTTTAGTGGGCGTATACTTCTCCATGGCTCCTCCTCCACTCAGTGCTAAGTGTCTTTTTAGTGGGCATATACTTCTCTATGTGCATATTGTCACTTCTCCGCACGTTTCTGCTGCGTCACAGAGGTGAAATGACCTGCTGTACCTACATTTTCCCATAATGTGGATATATAATAATTATCTAAATGTTTTTATATCGTTATTGAGGGAAGTAATTACATGTTATTGATATTGATTTATCGCCCAGCCCTGCTACAAGTTTATAACCTTAAGGAATAAGGTTTTGAAGTGTCCAAACTTTTGACTGGTATTACACATATATATATATTTATACCTAAAGGGGTCCTAGAATAAAAAATCAAACATCTAAATAATCCACAGTATGGCCATCTTAAAACAATTCCAACCAATAAAATACAGCTACAATTTGGAGAGGACAGCATTCAGACGCCCCGACTTTTTCCAAATTTTGTTACGTTACAGCCTTATTCTAAAATTGATTAAATTATGTTTTTCCTTCATCACAATATCCCATAATGACAAAGCAAAAATAGGTTATTGGGAATTTGAACTGAAATACTATATTTACAAGTATTCATACCCTTTACTCAGTACTTTGTTGAAGCACCTTTGGCAGTGATTACAGCCTCAAGCCTTCTTGGGTATGACAACACAAGCTTGGCACACCTGTATTTGGGTAGCTTCTCCCATTCTTCTCTGCAGATCCTCTCAAACTCTGTCAGGTTGGATTGGGATCAGGTCTCTCCAGAGATGTTCAATCAGGTTCAAGTCCGGGCTCTTGAAGGGCCAATCAAGGACATTCAAAGACTTGTCCTGAAGCCACTCCTTCATTGTCTTGGCTGTGTGCTTAGGGTCGTTGTCCTGTTGAAAGGTGTCTGAGATCCTGAGCGGTCTGGAGCAGGTTTTCATCAAGGATCTCTCTGCACTTTGCTCCGTTCATCTTTCCCTCAATCCTGACTAGTCTCTCAGTCCCTGCAACTGAAAAACTTCCCCACAGCATGATGCTGCCACCACCATGCTTCACCGTAGGGATGGAGCCACCATGCTTCACTGTAGGGATGGAGCCACCATGCTTCACCGTAGGGATGGAGCCACCATGCTTCACCGTAGGGATGGAGCCACCATGCTTCACCGTAGGGATGGAGCCATCATGCTTCACCGTAGGGATGGAGCCACCATGCTTCACCGTAGGGATGGAGCCACCATGCTTCACCGTAGGGATGGAGCCACCATGCTTCACCGTAGGGATGGAGCCACCATGCTTCACCGTAGGGATGGAGCCAGGTTTACTCCAGACATGATGCTTGGCATTCAGGCCAAAGATTTCAACCTTGGTTTCATCAGACCAGAGAATCTTGTTTCTCATGGTCTGAGAGTCCTTTAGGTGCCTTTTGGCAAACTCCAAGCAGACTATCATGTGCCTTTTACTGACGAGTGGCATCCGTCTGGCCACTCTACCATAAAGGCCTGATTGGTGGAGTGCTGCAGAGATGGTTGTCTTTCTGGAAGGTTCTCCCATCTACACAGAGGATCTCCATCAGTGACCATTGGCTTCTTGGTCATGTCCCTGACTAAGGCCCTTCTCCCCCGATTGCTCAGTTTGCCCAGGCAGCCAGCTCTAGGAAGATCAATCAATCAAATGTATATATAAGCCCTTTTTTACATCAGCAGATGTAAAATAACTGCCTTAATTTTGCTGAACCCCAGGAAGAGTAGTTGCAACCTTGGCAGCTAATGGGCACCATAATAAATTCAAAATACAAAGTGCTGAACCGAAACCCAGCATAAAACCCCAAACACCAAGCAAAGGAGATGTAGAAGCATGTTGGCTAGGAAAAACTCCATAAAACGGCAGAAATCTAGAGAGGAATCTAGAGAGGAATCTAGAGAGGAATCAGGCTCTAAGGGGTGGCCAGTTCTCTTCTGGCGGGTGGTGATTATAAGAGTACACGGCCATTTTAAGGCCAGGTTGTTCTTCAAGATGTTCATAGATGGACCATCAGGGTCAAATAATAATCACAGTAGTTGTCGAGGGTGCAACAGGTCAGTACCTCAGGAGTAAATGTCAGTTGAGCATTCAGAGGTTGAGACAGCAGGTGCGGTAGAGCAAGAGAGTCGAAAACAGCTGGTCCGGGACTAAGTAGCACGTCCAGTGAACAGGTCAGGGTTCCCTAGCCACAGGCAGAATAGTTGAAACTGGAGCAGCATCACGACCAGGTGGACTGGGGACAGCCAGGAGTCATCAGGCCATGTAGTCCTGAGGCATGGTCCCAGGGCTCAGGTTCTCCATGAGGGGAGGGAGAGAGAATTTGAGGGAGCATACTTAAATTGACACAGGATAAAAGACAAGACAGGAGAATTACACCAGATATAACAGACTGACCCTGGCACATAGGCAGCTGTGGCCCCGACCTCAACATCCTGGATAATAATAATATGTAGTATCCACAACCTCAACATCCTGGATAATAATAATAATATGTAGTATCCACACCACCACAACCTCAACATCCTGGATAATAATAATATGTAGTATCCACACCACCACAACCTCAACATCCTGGATGATAATAATATGTAGTATCCACACCACCACAACCTCAACATCCTGGATAATAATAATATGTAGTATCCACAACCTCAACATCCTGGATCATAATAATATGTAGTATCCACACCACCACAACCTCAACATCCTGGATCATAATAATATGTAGTATCCACACCACCACAACCTCAACATCCTGGATCATAATAATATGTAGTATCCACACCACCACAACCTCAACATCCTGGATAATAATAATATGTAGTATCCACACCACCACAACCTCAACATCCTGGATGATAATAGTATGTAGTATCCACACCACCACAACCTCAACATCCTGGATAATAATAATATGTAGTATCCACACCACCACAACCTCAACATCCTGGATAATAATAACATGTAGTATCCACACCACCACAACCTCAACATCCTGGATAATAATAATATGTAGTATCCACACCACCACAACCTCAACATCCTGGATAATAATAATATGTAGTATCCACACCACCACAACCTCAACATCCTGGATAATAACATGTAGTATCCACACCACCACAACCTCAACATCCTGGATAATAACATGTAGTATCCACACCACCACAACCTCAACATCCTGGCTAATAATAATAATATGTAGTATCCACACCACCACAACCTCAACATCCTGGATAATAATAATATGTAGTATCCACACCACCACAACCTCAACATCCTGGATAATAATAATATGTAGTATCCACACCACCACAACCTCAACATCCTGGATGATAATAATATGTAGTATCCACACCACCACAACCTCAACATCCTGGATGATAATAATATGTAGTATCCACACCACCACAACCTCAACATCCTGGATAATAATAATATGTAGTATCCACACCACCACAACCTCAACATCCTGGATAATAATAATAATAATATGTAGTATCCACACCACCACAACCTCAACATCCTGGATGATAATAATAATAATATGTAGTATCCACACCACCACAACCTCAACATCCTGGATAATAATTCTGCCAGAAACACTGTACCCTTTTTTACAACCAACAACTAAAGTCAAAATATTCCACAATAAACACATGCTGGAGAAACTCTGGCCAATCAGAAGCCAACCAGTCACTGACTGTATCTGGACATGCCCCCAAAAATCGACCTTCTTGGGCAGCCATCAACTCGGAACTCAAAAACATTTTTTGAAAAAGTGGACATCCTAAATAACAATTTATCCTGGAATTACTCCAGAAACACTCAACAACACAGACAAACTGCTGTGTAATATCCTTCTAGCCTCAAGAATGAAAACAATAACGAGACACTGACGATCACCTCCAATACCTCCTGGACTGGACCAACAACTCCAACAACATCCTTCACCTCCAATACCTCCTGGACTGGACCAACATCACCAACAACATCCAATACCTCCTGGACTGGACCAACAACATCTTTCTCCAATACCTCCTGGACTGGACCAACAACATCCATCACCTCCAATACCTCCTGGACTGGACCAACAACATCCATCACCTCCAATACCTCCTGGACTGGACCAACAACATCTTTCTCCAATACTTCCTGGGCTGAACCAACAACACCAACAACATCCAATACCTCCTGGACTGAACCAACAACACCAACAACAACCAATACCTCCTGGTATTCATCACCTCCAATACCTCCTGGACTGGACCAACAACACCAACAACATTCATCACCTCCTGGACTGGACCAACAACACAAACAACATTCATCACCTCCTGGACTGGACCAACAACGCCAACAACATTCATCACCTCCACTACCTCCTGGACTGGACCAACATCACCAACATCATCCATCACCTCCAATACCTCCTGGACTGGACCAACAACATCCATCACCTCCAATACTTCCTGGACTGGACCAACAACATCCATCACCTCCAATACCTCCTGGACTGGACCAACAACATCCATCACCTCCAATACCTCCTGGACTGGATCAACATCACCAACAACATCCACGACATGGAAAAAAATAAGTGTCAATTTGCCTGAAACTGGACCCTTTTGTAAATAGCTTGACAAAATGAACATCATATATTAACCAAAAGTCAACGGAACCTGTCCAAGCAACAGACCAGATTACAGACCAATGAAACACTCTTAAAGGATGCACATGCAACAGACCAGATTACAGACCAATGAAACACTCTTAAAGCATGCACATGCAACAGACCAGATTACAGACCAATGAAACACTCTTAAAGGATGCAGGGAAGAGGGATAACACACCAGGGTGAAGATGGAGGTGAAGATGGAGGACCTCTCCCCAGATGGAGGTGAAGATGGAGGACCTCTCCCATCATCCTAGACAAATGTACATGTTTAAAAAATAAATCAGAATTGTATTTTATTTTATTAAATAATACAGGTAAAATGATTTAATCTTATACTATTGCCTAGAAAAAAACGGTGGTTATTCTTTAATGCCCAATAGAAATGATTGGTAAATCGTTTATTTTGCTGGTGTGGAAGTTTCATTCAGGGTCATATTTGTTAGTCCACACAGTTGCAGAAGGTTTTGCAACAGAAGACAACAACCCTCCCCATTTTGTCCCTCCCAGTTGCTTCAGTTTAATTTATATTGAACATGACCCTGATCTCTTTGTTATACTAAATAATTTGTTTTTGACAGGAGAGAGGCCAGACACAGAGGAACCAGAGCCAGAGACGTCCAAACCAGCAAGACCACACCACTGCTCCCTCTGTGGAAAGAGTTTTAGCCAGTTAATGAATCTGAAAAGACACGAGAGAACACACATAGGAGATAAGCCTCATCACTGCTCCCATTGTGGGAAGAGTTTTACCCGATTAGAACACCAGAAAAAACACGAGAGAACACACACAGGAGAGAAACCTTTCCACTGCTCCCAGTGCGGAAATAATTTTACCCGGTTAGGGAGCCTGAATGAGCATAAGAGAATTCACACAGGAGAGAAACCTTTCCACTGTTCCCTGTGTGGAAAGAATTTTACCTGGTTAGCAAGCCTGAATGAACATAAGAAAATTCACACAGGAGAGAAACCTTTCCACTGCTCCCAGTGTGGAAAGAATTTTGCCCGGTTATGGAACCTAAAGGAGCATGAAAGAATACACACCGGAGAGAAGATATACAAATGTTCTCAATGTGGAAAGAGTTTTACCTGGTTAGGTGATCTGAAAAGACATAAGAAGACACACACATGAGAGAAGCCTTAGCAATGCTCCCACTGTGGAAAGAGATTCACCCAGGCATGAGGGAACACGCAGACAAGAAAGCCTTACCACTGTACCCCAGGTGGAGAGAGATTTATCCAGTTAGGGAAAGACCATGAGGGAACACACAGACAAAAAGCCTTACCGCTGCTCCCAGGGTGTAGAGCGATATCAAATCACATGGACCTGACGTTCACAGGAGCACACACACTGCTCTGACGTTTGTATTCTATATATTAAATGTGGTTTTTGTTATATGCCACATTAACTCAATTATACAGAATGTAATAAAACAAACATTTTTTTATACACATGAATTGAATATCTTGTCTGTTTTAAATGTAGAATAAACCGTCAGTTTGAATGAATCTCAAACTCTGTCTCTCTGGGTGTGTTTCATCTGTATGTGGAGCAGGAGTATTAACACCTGACTATGAGCTACAGCGGGGGGGGGGGGGATACACAGAGCTGATCCATAAGAAAGGACAGCAGAGGTTCTACTGTTTTTTTTCCTCCAGAAAATAATCTGATAGGATCATTGTGATCCAGATGCCACAATATCACAGAATCACAGAGGCTGTCACAGTGGTAGAGGAGGAGAAAGAATCATTCAGAATGAAAAAAGGGAGGAAGAGGAGGCTGTTATAGTGAAAGAAGAATCTTTTAGAGAGGAAGAGGAGGCTGTTATAGTGAAAGAAGAACCATTTAGAGAGGAAGAGGAGGCTGTTATAGTGAAAGAACAACCTTTTAGAGAGGAAGAGGAGGCTGTCACATTGAAAGAAGAAGATGAGGATTTCATAGTGAAAGAAGAGGAAAGGTCCTTTTGGAGTGAAAGACGAAGAGGAGACTGGAGATCTGATTAACACTAGTGAGTACTATCTCAAAAACAGGAGCACCAACTCTGCAGTTGTTCAACTAATGTATGATTCTTAATAAGAGGCGTTCTACTGACGTTTTACACTTGAGTATGTTATTCAGGGGTGCGTTCAGTACGAGAGAACAGTGTTCAGTGTTTAATTAAACTGTGTGATTGGTGTCCCAGAGATTGTGCTTTCAGATGGTCACATCCATTTTAAAGGAGAAATGTGCCTTTTATTTTTTTAATTTTTTTATATACAACAAAATGTATATTTTTGATGTAAATGGCATGTTATAGAAAGGTCCAGACACTTGTTCTTGATTAATTACCCCAACCATTGATTAATTACCCCAACCATTGATTAATTACCCCAACCATTGATTAATTACCCCAACCATTGATTAATTACCCCAACCATTGATTAATTACCCCAACCATTGATTAATTACCCCAACCATTGATTAATTACCCCAACCATTGATTAATTACCCCAACCATTGATGAATTACCCCAACCATTGATTAATTACCCCAACCATTGATTAATTACCCCAACCATTGATGAATTACCCCGACCATTGATTAATTACCCCAACCATTGATGAATTACCCCGACCATTGATTAATTACCCCAACCATTGATTAATTACCCCAACCATTGATTAATTACCCCAACCATTGATTAATTACCCCAACCATTGATTAATTACCCCAACCATTGATTAATTACCCCAACCATTGATTAATTACCCCGACCATTGATTCATTACCCCAACCATTGATTAATTACCCCAACCATTGATTAATTACCCCAACCATTGATTGGTTGAGTAGGGATGGACACAGTTATTTTAATATTCTTTACATTAAATAACCTTACACCCTCTGTGACATTTCTCCATGCAAGGATACCAGTATAGACCACGACAGTTTCATGAGTGCACCCTGTAAAATATACACACCGGTAGCCGACACACTTTTCATACGTGTAGCTTCTTCTTGTCAGCCAATCAAAGCAGCTCTACAGTCAGAGACTCCATGTGAATTACAATTACGGAATGGAGTTGGTTAAATGACCGAGAGTCGGCTACAATTATCAACCAACAGGTAGGCTGTTGTTTAATCTGAATGGAGTTGGTTAAATGACAGAGAGTCGGCTACAATTATCAACCAACAGGTAGGCTGTTGTTTAATCTGAATGGAGTTGGTTAAATGACAGAGAGTCGGCTACAATTATCAACCAACAGGTAGGCTGTTGTTTAATCTGAATGGAGTTGGTTAAATGACCAAGAGTCGGCTACAATTATCAACCAACAGGTAGGCTGTTGTTTAATCTGAATGGAGTTGGTTAAATGACAGAGAGTCAGCTACAATTATCAACCAACAGGTAGGCTGCTGTTTAATCTGAATGGAGTTGGTTAAATGACAGAGAGTCGGCTACAATTATCAACCAACAGGTAGGCTGCTGTTTAATCTGAATGGAGTTGGTTAAATGACAGAGAGTCGGCTACAATTATCAACCAACAGGTAGGCTGTTGTTTAATCTGAATGGAGTTGGTTAAATGACAGAGAGTCGGCTACAATTATCAACCAACAGGTAGGCTGCTGTTTAATCTGAATGGAGTTGGTTAAATGACAGAGAGTCGGCTACAATTATCAACCAACAGGTAGGCTGCTGTTTAATCTGAATGGAGTTGGTTAAATGACAGAGAGTCGGCTACAATTATCAACCAACAGGTAGGCTGCTGTTTAATCTGAATGGAGTTGGTTAAATGACAGAGAGTCGGCTACAATTATCAACCAACAGGTAGGCTGTTGTTTAATCTGAATGGAGTTGGTTAAATGACAGAGAGTCGGCTACAATTATCAACCAACAGGTAGGCTGTTGTTTAATCTGAATGGAGTTGGTTAAATGACAGAGAGCCGGCTACAATTATCAACCAACAGGTAGGCTGCTGTTTAATCTGAATGGAGTTGGTTAAATGACAGAGAGTCGGCTACAATTATCAACCAACAGGTAGGCTGTTGTTTAATCTGAATGGAGTTGGTTAAATGACAGAGAGTCGGCTACAATTATCAACCAACAGGTAGGCTGCTGTTTAATCTGAATGGAGTTGGTTAAATGACAGAGAGTCGGCTACAATTATCAACCAACAGGTAGGCTGTTGTTTAATCTGAATGGAGTTGGTTAAATGACAGAGAGTCGGCTACAATTATCAACCAACAGGTAGGCTGTTGTTTAATCTGAATGGAGTTGGTTAAATGACAGAGAGTCGGCTACAATTATCAACCAACAGGTAGGCTGTTGTTTAATCTGAATGGAGTTGGTTAAATGACAGAGAGTCGGCTACAATTATCAACCAACAGGTAGGCTGCTGTTTAATCTGAATGAAGTTGGTTAAATGACAGAGAGTCGGCTACAATTATCAACCAACAGGTAGGCTGTTGTTTAATCTGAATGAAGTTGGTTAAATGACCAAGAGTCGGCTACAATTATCAACCAACAGGTAGGCTGCTGTTTAATCTGAATGGAGTTGGTTAAATGACAGAGAGTCGGCTACAATTATCAACCAACAGGTAGGCTGTTGTTTAATCTGAATGGAGTTGGTTAAATGACAGAGAGTCGGCTACAATTATCAACCAACAGGTAGGCTGTTGTTTAATCTGAATGGAGTTGGTTAAATGACAGAGAGTCGGCTACAATTATCAACCAACAGGTAGGCTGTTGTTTAATCTGAATGGAGTTGGTTAAATGACAGAGAGTCGGCTACAATTATCAACCAACAGGTAGGCTGCTGTTTAATCTGAATGGAGTTGGTTAAATGACAGAGAGTCGGCTACAATTATCAACCAACAGGTAGGCTGCTGTTTAATCTGAATGGAGTTGGTTAAATGACAGAGAGTCGGCTACAATTATCAACCAACAGGTAGGCTGTTGTTTAATCTGAATGGAGTTGGTTAAATGACAGAGAGTCGGCTACAATTATCAACCAACAGGTAGGCTGCTGTTTAATCTGAATGAAGTTGGTTAAATGACAGAGAGTCGGCTACAATTATCAACCAACAGGTAGGCTGCTGTTTAATCTGAATGGAGTTGGTTAAATGACAGAGAGTCGGCTACAATTATCAACCAACAGGTAGGCTGTTGTTTAATCTGAATGAAGTTGGTTAAATGACAGAGAGTCGGCTACAATTATCAACCAACAGGTAGGCTGTTGTTTAATCTGAATGAAGTTGGTTAAATGACAGAGAGTCGGCTACAATTATCAACCAACAGGTAGGCTGTTGTTTAATCTGAATGGAGTTGGTTAAATGACCAAGAGTCGGCTACAATTATCAACCAACAGGTAGGCTGCTGTTTAATCTGAATGAAGTTGGTTAAATGACAGAGAGTCGGCTACAATTATCAACCAACAGGTAGGCTGCTGTTTAATCTGAATGGAGTTGGTTAAATGACAGAGAGCCGGCTACAATTATCAACCAACAGGTAGGCTGCTGTTTAATCTGAATGGAGTTGGTTAAATGACAGAGAGCCGGCTACAATTATCAACCAACAGGTAGGCTGTTGTTTAATCTGAATGGAGTTGGTTAAATGACAGAGAGTCAGCTACAATTATCAACCAACAGGTAGGCTGTTGTTTAATCTGAATGGAGTTGGTTAAATGACAGAGAGTCGGCTACAATTATCAACCAACAGGTAGGCTGTTGTTTAATCTGAATGAAGTTGGTTAAATGACAGAGAGTCAGCTACAATTATCAACCAACAGGTAGGCTGTTGTTTAATCTGAATGGAGTTGTTGTAGACATGGACAGGTTAGGCAGCAAAATAGCCTCATTTAGCCTCGCTAGCTTCTTCACACTGCAGCTTTAAAGTCAGAGGCTCCATGTGAAAAAAATCTGGATATTAGTCCAATAGTGAAATAATTTAAAATGCCCTCCTCTACCAACCATTCATTTCCTCCTCCTTGTTGTGCAGTAGAGGGGTTCTGAACAAACATGGACAACGGCTCCAAAAACACCCAAATACGTCTTTTTATAAAAAATAACAACTAAATAATGACTAGATTATGTCTGTATCATGTAGGGGTCAGAGGTCATGGGGTCTGAAAGTATAATGACTAGATGATGTCTGTATCATGTAGGGTTCATGGGGTCTGACAGTATAATGACTAGATGATGTCTGTATCATGTAGGGGTCATGGGGTCTGACAGTATAATGACTAGATGATGTCTGTATCATGTAGGGGTCAGAGGTCATGGGGTCTGACAGTATAATGACTAGATGATGTCTGTATCATGTAGGGGTCAGAGGTCATGGGGTCTGACAGTATAACGACTAGATGTCTGTATCATGTAGGGGTCAGAGGTCATGGGGTCTGACAGTATAATGACTAGATGATGTCTGTATCATGTAGGGTTCTTGGGGTCTGACAGTATAATGACTAGATGTCTGTATCATGTAGGGGTCAAAGGTCATGGGGTCTGACAGTATAACGACTAGATGATGTCTGTATCATGTAGGGTTCTTGGGGTCTGACAGTATAACGACTAGATGATGTCTGTATCATGTAGGGTTCTTGGAGTCTGTCAGTATAATGACTAGATGATGTCTGTATCATGTAGGGGTCAGAGGTCATGGGGTCTGACAGTATAATGACTAGATGATGTATGTATCATGTAGGGTTCATGGGGTCTGACAGTATAATGACTAGATGATGTCTGTATCATGTAGGGGTCAGAGGTCATGGGGTCTGACAGTATAATGACTAGATGATGTATGTATCATGTAGGGTTCTTGGGGTCTGACAGTATAATGACTAGATGATGTCTGTATCATGTAGGGTTCAAAGGTCATGGGGTCTGACAGTATAATGACTAGATGATGTCTGTATCATGTAGGGTTCTTGGGGTCTGACAGTATAATGACTAGATGATGTCTGTATCATGTAGGGTTCAGAGGTCATGGGGTCTGACAGTATAATGACTAGATGATGTCTGTATCATGTAGGGGTCAAAGGTCATGGGGTCTGACAGTATAATGACTAGATGATGTCTGTATCATGTAGGGGTCATGGGGTCTGACAGTATAATGACTAGATGATATCTGTATCATGTAGGGGTCATGGGGTCTGACAGTATAATGACTAGATGATGTCTGTATCATGTAGGGGTCATGGGGTCTGACAGTATAACGACTAGATGATGTCTGTATCATGTAGGGGTCAGAGGTCATGGGGTCTGACAGTATAACGACTAGATGATGTCTGTATCATGTAGGGGTCAGAGGTCATGGGGTCTGACAGTATAACGACTAGATGATGTCTGTATCATGTAGGGTTCTTGGGGTCTGACAGTATAACGACTAGATGATGTCTGTATCATGTAGGGGTCAGAGGTCATGGGGTCTGACAGTATAATGACTAGATGATGTCTGTATCATGTAGGGGTCAGAGGTCATGGGGTCTGACAGTATAACGACTAGATGTCTGTATCATGTAGGGGTCAGAGGTCATGGGGTCTGACAGTATAATGACTAGATGATGTCTGTATCATGTAGGGTTCTTGGGGTCTGACAGTATAATGACTAGATGTCTGTATCATGTAGGGGTCAAAAGTCATGGGGTCTGACAGTATAACGACTAGATGATGTCTGTATCATGTAGGGTTCTTGGGGTCTGACAGTATAACGACTAGATGATGTCTGTATCATGTAGGGTTCTTGGAGTCTGACAGTATAATGACTAGATGATGTCTGTATCATGTAGGGGTCAGAGGTCATGGGGTCTGACAGTATAACGACTAGATGATGTCTGTATCATGTAGGGTTCTTGGGGTCTGACAGTATAACGACTAGATGATGTCTGTATCATGTAGGGTTCAAAGGTCATGGGGTCTGACAGTATAATGACTAGATGATGTATGTATCATGTAGGGTTCTTGGGGTCTGACAGTATAATGACTAGATGATGTCTGTATCATGTAGGGTTCAGAGGTCATGGGGTCTGACAGTATAATGACTAGATGATGTCTGTATCATGTAGGGTTCTTGGGGTCTGACAGTATAACGACTAGATGTCTGTATCATGTAGGGGTCAAAGGTCATGGGGTCTGACAGTATAATGACTAGATGATGTCTGTATCATGTAGGGTTCAAAGGTCATGGGGTCTGAGAGTATAATGACTAGATGATGTCTGTATCATGTAGGGTTCTTGGGGTCTGACAGTATAATGACTAGATGATGTCTGTATCATGTAGGGTTCTTGGGGTCTGACAGTATAATGACTAGATGATGTCTGTATCATGTAGGGGTCAGAGGTCATGGGGTCTGACAGTATAATGACTAGATGATGTCTGTATCATGTAGGGGTCATGGGGTCTGACAGTATAATGACTAGATGATGTCTGTATCATGTAGGGTTCAGATGTCATGGGGTCTGACAGTATAACGACTAGATGATGTCTGTATCACGTAGGGGTCAAAGGTCATGGGGTCTGACAGTATAATGACTAGATGATGTATGTATCATGTAGGGGTCAGATGTCATGGGGTCTGACAGTATAATGACTAGATGATGTATGTATCATGTAGGGTTCTTGGGGTCTGACAGTATAATGACTAGATGATGTATGTATCATGTAGGGTTCTTGGGGTCTGACAGTATAATGACTAGATGATGTATGTATCATGTAGGGTTCATGGGGTCTGACAGTATAATGACTAGATGATGTCTGTATCATGTAGGGTTCAGAGGTCATGGGGTCTGACAGTATAATGACTAGATGATGTATGTATCATGTAGGGTTCAGAGGTCATGGGGTCTGACAGTATAACGACTAGATGTCTGTATCATGTAGGGGTCAAAGGTCATGGGGTCTGACAGTATAATGACTAGATGATGTCTGTATCATGTAGGGTTCAAAGGTCATGGGGTCTGACAGTATAATGACTAGATGATGTCTGTATCATGTAGGGTTCTTGGGGTCTGACAGTATAAGGACTAGATGATGTCTGTATCATGTAGGGTTCAGAGGTCATGGGGTCTGACAGTATAATGACTAGATGATGTCTGTATCATGTAGGGTTCTTGGGGTCTGACAGTATAACGACTAGATGATGTCTGTATCATGTAGGGTTCAGATGTCATGGGGTCTGACAGTATAATGACTAGATGATGTCTGTATCATGTAGGGTTCTTGGGGTCTGACAGTATAACGACTAGATGTCTGTATCATGTAGGGGTCAAAGGTCATGGGGTCTGACAGTATAATGACTAGATGATGTCTGTATCATGTAGGGTTCAAAGGTCATGGGGTCTGACAGTATAATGACTAGATGATGTCTGTATCATGTAGGGTTCTTGGGGTCTGACAGTATAATGACTAGATGATGTCTGTATCATGTAGGGTTCAGAGGTCATGGGGTCTGACAGTATAATGACTAGATGATGTCTGTATCATGTAGGGTTCTTGGGGTCTGACAGTATAATGACTAGATGATGTCTGTATCATGTAGGGTTCAGATGTCATGGGGTCTGACAGTATAATGACTAGATTATGTCTGTATCATGTAGGGTTCTTGGGGTCTGACAGTATAATGACTAGATGATGTCTGTATCATGTAGGGGTCATGGGGTCTGACAGTATAATGACTAGATGATGTCTGTATCATGTAGGGTTCAGATGTCATGGGGTCTGACAGTATAATGACTAGATGTGGGGTGTACCAGGGGTGTATCACCGCCTGGTATGGCAACTGCACCGCCCTCAACCGTAAGGCTATCCAGAGGGTAGTGAGGTCTGCACAACGCATCACCGGGGGCAAACTACCTGCCCTCCAGGACACCTACACCACCCGATGCTACAGGAAGGCCATAAAGATCATCAAGGACATCAACCACCCGAGCCACTGCCTGTTCACCCCGCTGTCATCCAGAAGGCGAGGTCAGTACAGGTGCATCAAAGCTGGGACCGAGAGACTGAAAAACAGCTTCTATCTCAAGGCCATCAGACTGTTAAACAGCCACCACTAACATTGAGTGGCTGCTGCCAACACACTGTCAATGACACTGACTCAACTCCAGCCACTTTAATAATGGGAATTGATGGGAAATTATGTAAATATATCACTAGCCACTTTAAACAATGCTACCTTATATAATGTTACTTACCCTACATTATTCATCTCATATGCATATGTATATACTGTACTCTATATCATCGACTGCATCCTTATGTAATACATGTATCACTAGCCACTTTAACTATGCCACTTTGTTTACATACTCATCTCATATGTTATACTGTACTCGATATCATCTACTGTATCTTGCCTATGCTGCTTTGTACCATCACTCATTCATATATCCTTATGTACATATTCCTTATCCCCTTACACTGTGTATAAGACAGTAGTTTTTTTGGAATTGTTAGTTAGATTACTTGTTCGTTATTACTGCATTGTCGGAACTAGAAGCACAAGCATTTCGCTACACTCGCATTAACATCTGCTAACCATGTGTATGTGACAAATTAAATTTGATTTGATTTGATGTCTGTATCATGTAGGGTTCAGAGGTCATGGAGTCTGACAGTATAATGACTAGATGATGTCTGTATCATGTAGGGTTCAGATGTCATGGGGTCTGACAGTATAATGACTAGATGATGTCTGTATCATGTAGGGGTCAGAGGTCATGGGGTCTGACAGTATAATGACTAGATGATGTCTGTATCATGTAGGGGTCAGATGTCATGGGGTCTGACAGTATAATGACTAGATGATGTCTGTATCATGTAGGGTTCTTGGGGTCTGACAGTATAATGACTAGATGATGTCTGTATCATGTAGGGTTCAGAGGTCATGGGGTCTGACAGTATAATGACTAGATGATGTCTGTATCATGTAGGGTTCAGATGTCATGGGGTCTGACAGTATAATGACTAGATGATGTCTGTATCATGTAGGGTTCTTGGGGTTTGACAGTATAATGACTAGATGATGTCTGTATCATGTAGGGGTCATGGGGTCTGACAGTATAATGACTAGATGATGTCTGTATCATGTAGGGTTCAAAGGTCATGGGGTCTGACAGTATAATGACTAGATGATGTCTGTATCATGTAGGGTTCTTGGGGTCTGACAGTATAATGACTAGATGATGTCTGTATCATGTAGGGTTCAGAGGTCATGGGGTCTGACAGTATAATGACTAGGTGATGTCTGTATCATGTAGGGTTCTTGGGGTCTGACAGTATAATGACTAGATGATGTCTGTATCATGTAGGGTTCTTGGGGTCTGACAGTATAACGACTAGATGATGTCTGTATCATGTAGGGGTCATGGGGTCTGACAGTATAATGACTAGATGATGTCTGTATCATGTAGGGTTCAGAGGTCATGGGGTCTGACAGTATAATGACTAGATGATGTCTGTATCATGTAGGGGTCATGGGGTCTGACAGTATAATGACTAGATGATGTCTGTATCATGTAGGGGTCATGGGGTCTGACAGTATAATGACTAGATGATGTCTGTATCATGTAGGGTTCAAAGGTCATGGGGTCTGACAGTATAATGACTAGATGATGTCTGTATCATGTAGGGTTCTTGGGGTCTGACAGTATAATGACTAGATGATGTCTGTATCATGTAGGGTTCAGAGGTCATGGGGTCTGACAGTATAATGACTAGATGATGTCTGTATCATGTAGGGTTCTTGGGGTCTGACAGTATAATGACTAGATGATGTCTGTATCATGTAGGGTTCTTGGGGTCTGACAGTATAACGACTAGATGATGTCTGTATCATGTAGGGGTCATGGGGTCTGACAGTATAATGACTAGATGATGTCTGTATCATGTAGGGTTCAGAGGTCACGGAGTCTGACAGTATAATGACTAGATGATGTCTGTATCATGTAGGGTTCAGATGTCATGGGGTCTGACAGTATAATGACTAGATGATGTCTGTATCATGTAGGGTTCTTGGGGTCTGACAGTATAATGACTAGATGATGTCTGTATCATGTAGGGTTCTTGGGGTCTGACAGTATAATGACTAGATGATGTCTGTATCATGTAGGGTTCAGAGGTCATGGAGTCTGACAGTATAATGACTAGATGATGTCTGTATCATGTAGGGTTCTTGGGGTCTGACAGTATAATGACTAGATGATGTCTGTATCATGTAGGGTTCTTGGGGTCTGACAGTATAATGACTAGATGATGTCTGTATCATGTAGGGGGTCATGGGGTCTGACAGTATAATGACTAGATGATGTCTGTATCATGTAGGGGTCAGGGGTCTGACAGTATAATGACTAGATGATGTCTGTATCATGTAGGGGTCAGGGGTCATGGGGAAAAGAGGAAAATCATAATAATCATAATCATTCCTCCTTCTTTGAGGAAAAGATTATGATTATTAGAAAGCAAATTACGGACTCCTCTTTAAACCTGCGTATTCCTCCAAACCTCAGTTGTCCTGAGTCTGCACAACTCTGCCAGGACCTAGGATCAAGAGAGACGCTCAAGTGTTTTAGTACTATATCTCTTGACACAATGATGAAAATAATCATGGCCTCTAAACCTTCAAGCTGCATACTGGACCCTATTCCAACTAAACTACTGAAAGAGCTGCTTCCTGTGCTTGGCCCTCCTATGTTGAACATAATAAACGGCTCTCTATCCACTGGATGTGTACCAAACTCACTAAAAGTGGCAGTAATAAAGCCTCTCTTGAAAAAGCCAAACCTTGACCCAGAAAATATAAAAAACTATCGGCCTATATCGAATCTTCCATTCCTCTCAAAAATTTTAGAGAAGGCTGTTGCGCAGCAACTCACTGCCTTCCTGAAGACAAACAATGTATACGAAATGCTTCAGTCTGGTTTTAGACCCCATCATAGCACTGAGACGGCACTTGTGAAGGTGGTAAATGACATTTTAATGGCATCGGACCGAGGCTCTGCATCTGTCCTCGTGCTCCTAGACCTTAGTGCTGCTTTTGATACCATCGATCACCACATTCTTTTGGAGAGATTGGAAACCCAAATTGGTCTACACGGACAAGTTCTGGCCTGGTTTAGATCTTATCTGTCGGAAAGATATCAGTTTGTCTCTGTGAATGGTTTGTCCTCTGACAAATCAACTGTAAATTTCGGTGTTCCTCAAGGTTCTGTTTTAGGACCACTATTGTTTTCACTATATATTTTACCTCTTGGGGATGTTATTCGAAAACATAATGTTAACTTTCACTGCTATGACACACAGCTGTACATTTCAATGAAACATGGTGAAGACCCAAAATTGCCCTTGCTAGAAGCATGTGTTTCAGACATAAGGAAGTGGATGGCTGCAAACTTTCTACTTTTAAACTCGGACAAAACAGAGATGCTTGTTCTAGGTCCCAAGAAACAAAGAGATCTTCTGTTGAATCTGACAATTAATCTTAATGGTTGTACAGTCGTCTCAAATAAAACTGTGAAGGACCTCGGCATTACTCTGGACCCTGATCTCTCTTTTGAAGAACATATCAAGACCATTTCAAGGACAGCTTTTTTCCTCTACGTAACATTGCAAAAATCAGAAACTTTCTGTCCAAAAATGATGCAGAAAAATTAATCCATGCTTTTGTCACTTCTAGATTAGACTACTGCAATGCTCTACTTTCCGGCTACCCGGATAAAGCACTAAATAAACTTCAGTTGGTGCTAAATACGGCTGCTAGAATCCTGACTAGAACCCAAAAATGTGATCATATTACTCCAGTGCTAGCCTCTCTACACTGGCGTCCTGTCAAAGCAAGGGCTGATTTCAAGGTTTTACTGCTAACCTACAAAGCATTACATTGCTTGCTCCTACCTATCTCTCTGATTTGGTCCTGCCATACATACCTACACGTACGCTACAGTCACAAGACGCAGGCCTCCTAATTGTCCCTAGAATTTCTAAGCAAACAGCTGGAGGCAGGGCTTTCTCCTATAGAGCTCCATTTTTATGGAACGGTCTGCCTACCCATGTCAGAAACGCAAACTCGTTCTCAACCTTTAAGTCTTTACTGAAGACTCATCTCTTCAGTGGGTCATATGATTGAGTGTAGTCTGGCCCAGGAGTGGGAAGGTGAACGGAAAGGCTCTGGAGCAACGAACCGCCCTTGCTGTCTCTGCCTGGCCGGTTCCCCTCTTTCCACTGGGATTCTCTGCCTCTAACCCTATTACAGGGGCTGAGTCACTGGCTTACTGGGGCTCTCTCATGCCGTCCCTGGAAGGGGTGCGTCACCTGAGTTGGTTGATTCACTGATGTGGTCATCCTGTCTGGGTTGGCTCTCCCCCTTGGGTTGTGCTATGGCGGAGATCTTTGTGGGCTATACTCGGCCCTGTCTCAGGATGGTAAGTTGGTGGTTGAAGATATCCCTCTAGTGGTGTGGGGGCTGTGCTTTGGCAAAGTGGGTGGGGTTATATCCTTCCTGTTTGGCCCTGTCCGGGGGTGTCCTCGGATGGGGCCAGTGTCTCCTGACCCCTCCTGTCTCAGCCTCCAGTATTTATGCTGCAGTAGTTTATGTGTCGGGGGGCTGGGGTCAGTTTGTTATATCTGGAGTACTTCTCCTGTCCTATTCGGTGTCCTGTGTGAATCTAAGTGTGCGTTCTCTAATTCTCTCCTTCTCTCTTTCTTTCTCTCTCTCGGAGGACCTGAGCCCTAGGACCATGCCCCAGGACTACCTGACATGATGACTCCTTGCTGTCCCCAGTCCATCTGACCGTGCTGCTGCTCCAGTTTCAACTGTTCTGCCTTATTATTATACGACCATGCTGGTCATTTATGAACATTTGAACATCTTGGCCATGTTCTGTTATAATCTCCACCCGGCACAGCCAGAAGAGGACTGGCCACCCCACATAGCCTGGTTCCTCTCTAGGTTTCTTCCTAGGTTTTGGCCTTTCTAGGGAGTTTTTCCTAGCCACCGTGCTTCTACACCTGCATTGCTTGCTGTTTGGGGTTTTAGGCTGGGTTTCTGTACAGCACTTTGAGATATCAGCTGATGTACGAAGGGCTATATAAATACATTTGATTTGATTTTGATTTGATTTGGTCATGGGGTCTGACAGTATAATGACTAGATGATGTCTGTATCATGTAGGGGTCATGGGGGCTGACAGTATAATGACTAGTTGATGTCTGTATCATGTAGGGTTCAGAGGTCATGGAGTCTGACAATATAATGACTAGATGATGTCTGTATCATGTAGGGGTCAAAGGTCATGGGGTCTGACAGGAGGCAGGTAGAGGTCTGAAAAGGGCCTAAAATGGCCACTTTCATCCTGATTGTCTCAGAAAGAGAATATGAGATAACAAAAATATTATCTTGGGGTGGAATCTGCCTCTTATCGTGTGGAAGTTTCATTCTGGGTCATATTCATTAGTCCACACTGTAGCAAAAGGTGTTGCAAACAGAAGACAAAAACCCTCCCTGTTTCGTCCCTCCCCATTTCAGACCACTTGCTTCTGTTTAATTTCTATTGAATAGACACTGATCTCACTGTTAAACTAAATAATCTGTCTTTGGCAGGAGAGAGACCCGACTCAGAGGAACCAGAGCCAGAGACATCCAAACCAGCAAGACGACTCCACTGTTCGCTGTGTGGAAATAGTTTCACCCGGTTAGACAGCCTGAAACGACATGAAAAAACACACACAGGAGAGAAGCCTCATCACTGCTCCCACTGTGGAAAGCGATTTAGCCAGTTAGTGAACCTGAAAGAACATAATAAATTGCACACAGAGGAGAAGCCTTACCATTGCTCCCTGTGCGAACAGAGTTTTAAAAGGTTAGGGCACCTGAAAAGACATGAGAGAACACACATAGGAGATAAGCCTCATCACTGCTCCCAGTGTGGGAAGACTTTTACTCGATTAGAACACCAGAAAGAACATGAGAGAACACACACAGAAGAGAAACCTTTTCAATGCTCCCAATGTGGAAAGAATTTCACCCGTTCAGAACACAAGACAGAACATGAGAGAACACACACAGGAGAGAAACCTTTCCACTGCTCACAGTGTGGGAAGAATTTTGCCCGTTTAGGGAGCCTGAATGAACATAAAAAAATTCACACAGGCGAGAAACCTTTCCACTGCTCCCAGTGTGGAAAGAATTTTGCCCGGTTATGGAACCTGAAAACGCATAAGAGAATGCACACAGGGGAGAAGGCTTACCACTGCACCCAGTGTGGAAAGAGTTTTAGGTGGTTATGGAACCTAAAGGAGCATGAAAGAATACACACCGGAGAGAAGATATACCAATGTTCTCAATGTGGAAAGAGTTTTACCTGGTTAGGTGATCTGAAAAGACACGAGAGGACACACACAGGAGATAAGCCTCATCAATGCTTCCATTGTGGAAAGAGTTTTACAGAGTTAGGTAGCCTGGAAAAACACAGGGGACTGCACACCGGAGAGAAGCCCTACCACGGCTCCCAATGTGAAAATGTTTTTGCCCAGGTAAGACATCTGAAAAGACATGAGAGGACACACACAGGAGAGAGGCCTTTCCACTGCTCTCTGTGCAGAAAGAGTTTTTCAGAGTTAGGGAATCTGAAAAGACATGAGAGGACACACACAGGAGAGAAGCCTTAGCAATGCTTTCAATGTGGAAAGAGATTTATCCTGGTTGGGAGCATGAAAATACATAAGAAACTACATTCTGGAGAGAAGCCTCATCAATGCTCTTTGTGTGGAAAGATATTTACCTGGTTAAGGCGACTGAGAGAACATGAAAGAATCCAAACCTGATCAAATGTTCTCAATGCTCCCAGTGTGGAAAGATATTTACCCAGTTAGGGAAAGACCATGAGAGAACACACAGACAAGAAGCCTTACCACTGCTCCCAGGGTGGAAAGAGATTTCAAATCATGTTGACCTAAAGTTCAGCACACACACTGCTCCGACATTTGACTTCTATTTTTTTTTAAATGTGTGTTTTTTATGCCACATTAACTACATTATTTTAAAACCATGAATTGAATATTTAGTATGTCTGTTTAAAATGTAGAGTACGTCAGTCTGAATGAACACACTCTCAAACTCTGTCTCTGTGTGTTTACTCTGTGTGTGTTTCATCTGTGTGTCTTTCCTCCAGCACTACAGATAATCAAGTGATGCATTTGTTCCATTGTTAACATCTGTATCCTACAGAGCCTTTAAAGGGAATAGTCTGTTCACATCTAGACAAGACATACAGGTAGTGGTGGAGTATTAATACCTGGATGTTGTTCAGGGACATAGAGGTAGTAGAGGAGTATTAATACCTGGGTGTTGTTCAGGGACATACAGGTAGTAGAGGAGTATTAATACCTGGGTGTTGTTCAGGGACATAGAGGTAGTAGAGGAGTACTAATACCTGGGTGTTGTTCAGGGACATACAGGTAGTAGAGGAGTATTAATACCTGGGTGTTGTTCAGGGACATACAGGCAGTAGAGGAGTATTAATACCTGGGTGTTGTTCAGGGACATAGAGGTAGTAGAGGAGTACTAATACCTGGGTGTTGTTCAGGGACATAGATGTAGTAGAGGAGTACTAATACCTGGGTGTTGTTCAGGGACATACAGGTAGTAGAGGAGTATTAATACCTGGGTGTTGTTCAGGGACATAGAGGTAGTAGAGGAGTATTAATACCTGGGTGTTGTTCAGGGACATAGATGTAGTAGAGGAGTACTAATACCTGGGTGTTGTTCAGGGACATACAGGTTGTAGAGGAGTATTAATACCTGGGTGTTGTTCAGGGACATAGAGGTAGTAGAGGAGTATTAATACCTGGGTGTTGTTCAGGGACATAGAGGTAGTAGAGGAGTATTAATACCTGGGTGTTGTTCAGGGACATAGAGGTAGTAGAGGAGTATTAATACCTGGGTGTTGTTCAGGGACATACAGGTAGTAGAGGAGTACTAATACCTGGGTGTTGTTCAGGGACATACAGGTAGTAGAGGAGTACTAATACCTGGGTGTTGTTCAGGGACATACAGGTAGTAGAGGAGTATTAATACCTGGGTGTTGTTCAGGGACATAGAGGTAGTAGAGGAGTACTAATACCTGGGTGTTGAACTTGACCTCAAGCTACAGTGGGGAGAAATACACAGAGCACATAGATAAGAAAGGACAGCAGAGACTGTTTTTTTCTCCAGCAAATAATCTGATAGGATGATTCTGATTCTGATACCACAATATCATGATCACAGATTCTGTATTTTCAGAGCTGTGGCCTCAACTTCTCCATCTACTGGACAGGTTGTGTTACTACTTCTACACTGGAAACAGACGAGTCAACAACTCCGAGTGTACAAAACACGGTCTTTCCATAACATAGACTATCCAGGTGATTTCAACAAATCCACTTCAATCAGTGTAGGTCAAGGAAACTGGTAAAATAAGGATTGTTATGCCTTGAGACAAATGAGACATGGATTGTGGATGTGTGCCATTCAGAGGGTGAATGGTCAGGACAAAATATTTAAGTGCCTATGAACACGGTATGGTAGTAGGTGCCAGGCGCACTGGTCTGAGCGTGTCAAGAACTGCAATGCTGCTGTGTTTTTTCACGCTCAACAGTTTCCTGTGTGTATCAAGAATGGTCCACCACCCAAAGGACATCCAGCCAACTGGACACAACTGTGGGAAGGATTGGAGTCAACATGAGTTGAGTCTGTTCTGAGGGCAAAGTGGGATGCAACTCAATATTAGGAAGGTGTTCTTAATGTTTTGTTCACTCGGTGTGCATGAATGAAGATTGATTATATATAATAGAGCCTACATATATCTATACATACCTGACCATATATCTATACATACCTGACCATATATCTATACATACCTGACCATATATCTAAACATACCTGACCATATATCTAAACATACCTGACCATATATCTAAACATACCTGACCATATATCTAAACATACCTGACCATATATCTATACATACCTGACCATATATCTAAACATACCTGACCATATATCTATACATACCTGACCATATATCTATACATACCTGACCATATATCTATACATACCTGACCATATATCTAAACATACCTGACCATATATCTAAACATACCTGACCATATATCTAAACATACCTGACCATATATCTAAACATACCTGACCATATATCTATACATACCTGACCATATATCTATACATACCTGACCATATATCTATACATACCTGACCATATATCAATACATACCTGACCATATATCTATACATACCTGACCATATATCTATATCTATACATACCTGACCATATATCTAAACATACCTGACCATATATCTAAAAATACCTGACCATATATCTATACATACCTGACCATATATCTAAACATACCTGACCATATATCTATACATACCTGACCATATATCTATACATACCTGACCATATATCTATACATACCTGACCATATATCTATACATACCTGACCATATATCTATACATACCTGACCATATATCTATACATACCTGACCATATATCTATACATACCTGACCATATATCTAAACATACCTGACCATATATCTAAACATACTGGAGTCAAATTAACACAATGAACCTTTGGTTTTCAGATTTAAGAATGTTTTCTAAACCTCCTCACCTTAGCTCCATAGAAATGTATTGGTATCTGACTGTCCGACTGGTCCCATCTGGTTGGCTGGCCGACTGGACCCATCTGACCCGCTGACTGGACCCATCTGGTTGGCTGTCCGACTGGACCCATCTGGTTGGCTGGCCGACTGGACCCATCTGGTTGGCTGGCCGACTGGACCCATCTGGTTGGCTGGCCGACTGGACCCATCTGGTTCCTGATTAAAGGTGAGATTGGATTATCAAATCCTTATCCCTATACAGAGGATCAGAATCTCAGGTTTCAGTTTTAAAACATTTAATCCGATAGGGGAAATCCTAGCAGATAAATTGGGGAAGGATATAACTGGAACACAACCAAACAATCCCTTATCACAGTAAGGCTGAATGATAATCACTAGTGACTCCAGCAGCACAATGAGGCTGAATGATACTCACTAGTGAGTTCAGCAGCACAATAAGGCTGAATGATAATCACTAGTGAGTCCAGCTGCACAATGAGGCTGAATGATAATCACTAGTGGGTCCAGTGTCAATAAGGCTGAATGATAATCACTAGTGAGTCCAGCAGCACAATAAGGCTGAATGATAATCACTAGTGAGTCCAGCAGCACAATAAGGCTGAATGATAATCACTAGTGAGTCCAGGGGTACAATAAGGCTGAATGATAATCACTAGTGAGTCCAGCAGCACAATGAGGCTAAATGATAATCACTAGTGAGTTCAGCAGCACAATAAGGCTGAATGATAATCACTAGTGAGTCCAGCAGCACAATAAGGCTGAATGATAATCACTAGTGGGTCCAGTGTCAATAAGGCTGAATGATAATCACTAGTGAGTCCAGCAGCACAATAAGGCTGAATGATAATCACTAGTCAAATCAAATCAAATTTATTTATATAGCCCTTCGTACATCAGCTGATATCTCAAAGTGCTGTACAGAAACCCAGCCTAAAACCCCAAACAGCAAGCAATGCAGGTGTAGAAGCACGGTGGCTAGGAAAAACTCCCTAGAAAGGCCAATACCTAGGAAGAAACCTAGAGAGGAACCAGGCTATGTGGGGTGGCCAGTCCTCTTCTGGCTGTGCCGGGTGGAGATTATAACAGAACATGGCCAAGATGTTCAAATGTTCATAAATGACCAGCATGGTCGAATAATAATAAGGCAGAACAGTTGAAACTGGAGCAGCAGCACAGTCAGGTGGAAGTTGAAACTGGAGCAGCAGCATGGCCAGGTGGACTGGGGACAGCAAGGAGTCATCATGTCAGGTAGTCCTGGGGCATGGTCCTAGGGCTCAGGTCAGTTGAAACTGGAACAGCAGCATGGCCAGGTGGACTGGGGACAGCAAGGAGTCATCATGTCAGGTAGTCCTGGGGCATGGTCCTAGGGCTCAGGTCCTCCGAGAGAGAGAAAGAAAGAGAGAAGGAGAGAATTAGAGAACGCACACTTAGATTCACACAGGACACCGAATAGGACAGGAGAAGTACTCCAGATATAACAAACTGACCCCAGCCCCCCGACACATAAACTACTGCAGCATAAATACTGGAGGCTGAGACAGGAGGGGTCAGGAGACACTGTGGCCCCATCCGAGGACACCCCCGGACAGGGCCAAACAGGAAGGATATAACCCCACCCACTTTGCCAAAGCACAGCCCCCACACCACTAGAGGGATATCTTCAACCACCAACTTACCATCCTGAGACAAGGCTGAGTATAGCCCACAAAGATCTCCGCCACGGCACAACCCAAGGGGGGGGGGCGCCAACCCAGACAGGATGACCACAACAGTGAATCAACCCACTCAGGTGACGCACCCCCTCCAGGGACGGCATGAGAGAGCCCCAGCAAGCCAGTGACTCAGCCCCTGTAATAGGGTTAGAGGCAGAGAATCCCAGTGGAAAGAGGGGAACCGGCCAGGCAGAGACAGCAAGGGCGGTTCGTTGCTCCAGAGCCTTTCCGTTCACCTTCCCACTCCTGGGCCAGACTACACTCAATCATATGACCCACTGAAGAGATGAGTCTTCAGTAAAGACTTAAAGGTTGAGACCGAGTTTGCGTCTCTGACATGGGTAGGCAGACCGTTCCATAAAAATGGAGCTCTATAGGAGAAAGCCCTGCCTCCAGCTGTTTGCTTAGAAATTCTAGGGACAATTAGGAGGCCTGCGTCTTGTGACCGTAGCGTACGTGTAGGTATGTACGGCAGGACCAAATCAGAGAGATAGGTAGGAGCAAGCCCATGTAATGCTTTGTAGGTTAGCAGTAAAACCTTGAAATCAGCCCTTGCTTTGACAGGAAGCCAGTGTAGAGAGGCTAGCACTGGAGTAATATGATCAAATTTTTTGGTTCTAGTCAGGATTCTAGCAGCCGTATTTAGCACTAACTGAAGTTTATTTAGTGCTTTATCCGGGTAGCCGGAAAATAGAGCATTGCAGTAGTCTAACCTAGAAGTGACAAAAGCATGGATAAATTTTTCTGCATCATTTTTGGACAGAAAGTTTCTGATTTTTGCAATGTTACGTAGATGGAAAAAAGCTGTCCTCGAAATGGTCTTGATATGTTCTTCAAAAGAGAGATCAGGGTCCAACGCCGAGGTCCTTCACAGTTTTATTTGAGACGACTGTACAACCATTAAGATTAATTGTCAGATTCAACAGAAGATCTCTTTGTTTCTTGGGACCTAGAACAAGCATCTCTGTTTTGTCCGAGTTTAATAGTAGAAAGTTTGCAGCCATCCACTTCCTTATGTCTGAAACACATGCTTCTAGCGAGGGCAATTTTGGGGCTTCACCATGTTTCATTGAAATGTACAGCTGTGTGTCATCCGCATAGCAGTGAAAGTTTACATTATGTTTTCGAATAACATCCCCAAGAGGTAAAATATATAGTGAAAACAATAGTGGTCCTAAAACGGAACCTTGAGGAACACCGAAATTTACAGTTGATTTGTCAGAGGACAAACCATTCACAGAGACAAACTGGTTGGGGTCTAAGCAGATTATTTGTTGCAATTGCAAACGTAATAAAATGGTGGTCCGATAGTCCAGGATTATGAGGAAAAACATTAAGATCCACCACATTTATTCCATGGGACAAAACTAGGTCCAGCGTATGACTGTGACAGTGAGTGGGTCCAGAGACATGTTGGACAAAACGCACTGAGTCGATGATGGCTCCGAAAGCCTTTTGGAGTGGGTCTGTGGACTTTTCCATGTGAATATTAAAGTCACCAAAGATTAGAATATTATCTGCTATGACTACAAGGTCCGATAGGAATTCAGGGAACTCAGTGAGAAACGCTGTATATGGCCCAGGAGGCCTGTAAACAGTAGCTATAAAAAGTGATTGAGTAGGCTGCATAGATTTCATGACTAGAAGCTCAAAAGACGAAAATGTCATTTTTTTTTTGTAAATTGAAATTTGCTATCGTAAATGTTAGCAACACCTCCGCCTTTGCGGGATGCACGGGGGATATGGTCACTAGTGTAGCCAGGAGGTGAGGCCTCATTTAAAACAGTAAATTCATCAGGCTTAAACCATGTTTCAGTCAGGCCAATCACATCAAGATTATGATCAGTGATTAGTTCATTGACTATAATTGCCTTTGAAGTAAGGGATCTAACATTAAGTAGCCCTATTTTGAGATGTGAGGTATCATGATCTCTTTCAGTAATGACAGGAATGGAGGTGGTCTTTATCCTAGTGAGATTGCTAAGGCGAACACCGCCATGTTTAGTTTTGCCCAACCTAGGTCGAGGCACAGACACGGTCTCAATGGTGATAGCTGAGCTGACTACACTGACTGTGCTAATGGCAGACTCCACTATGCTGGCAGGCTGGCTAACAGCCTGCTGCCTGGCCTGCACCCTATTTCATTGTGGAGCTAGAGGAGTTAGAGCCCTGTCTATGTTGGTAGATAAGATGAGAGCACCCCTCCAGCTAGGATGGAGTCCATCACTCCTCAGCAGGTCAGGCTTGGTCCTGTTTGTGGGTGAGTCCCAGAAAGAGGGCCAATTATCTACAAATTCTAACTTTTGGGAGGGGCAGAAAACAGTTTTCAACCAGCGATTGAGTTGTGAGACTCTGCTGTAGAGCTCATCACTCCCCCTAACTGGGAGGGGGCCAGAGACAATTACTCGATGCCGACACATCTTTCTAGCTGATATGCACGCAGAAGCTATGTTGCGCTTGGTGATTTCTGACTGTTTCATCCTAACATCGTTGGTGCCGACGTGGATAACAATATCTCTATACTCGCCAGTTTTAGCTTTAGCCAGCACCATCTTCAGATTAGCCTTAACGTCGGTAGCCCTGCCCCCGGGTAAACAGTGTATGATCGCTGGATGATTCGCTTTAAGTCTAATAGTGCGGGTAATGGAGTCGCCAATGACTAGAGTTTTCAATTTGTCAGAGCTAATGGTGGGAAGCTTCGGCGTCTCAGACCCCGTAACGGGAGGAGTAGAGACCAGAGAAGAATCGGCCTCTGACTCCGACCCGCTGTTTAATGGGGAAAACCGGTTGAAAGTTTCTGTCGGCTGAATGAGCGACACCGGTTGAGCGTTCCTACAGCATTTCCTTCCAGAAACCGTGAGAAAGTTGTCCGGCTGCGGGGACTGTGCCAGGGGATTTACACTACTATCTGTACTTACTGGTGCCACAGACGCTATTTCATCCTTTCCTACACTGAAATTACCCTTGCCTAACGATTGCGTCTGAAGCTGGGCTTGCAGCACAGCTATCCTCGCCGTAAGGAGAGTACAGCGGCTGCAATTAGAAGGCATCATGTTAATGTTACTACTTAGCTTCGGCTGTTGGAGGTCCTGACGAATCGTGTCCAGATAAAGCGTCCGGAGTGAAAAAGTTGAGGAAAAAATAAATAAATATATGAACGGTAATTAAAAAGTGAAAACCGTAAAGTTGTCAGGTAGCAAAACAGGTTAGCAACAAAACGCACAGCAACTCGAAAACAAGCCTGCAAGTTGTGACCGGAAATGACGTCAGACGTTCACACACGTGAAAGTCAAAGGGCTGTTTGGCTCTGTGTATTGGATAGTCAGGCTGCCTGGACTAGTGAGTCCAGGGGTCCAATAAGGCTGAATGATAATCACTAGTGAGTCCAGCAGCACAATAAGGCTGAATGATAATCACTAGTGACTCCAGCAGCACAATGAGGCTGAATGATAATCACTAGTGAGTTCAGCAGCACAATAAGGCTGAATGATAATCACTAGTGAGTCCAGGGGTACAATAAGGCTGAATGATAATCACTAGTGAGTCCAGCAGCACAATAAGGCTGAATGATAATCACTAGTGACTCCAGCAGCACAATGAGGCTGAATGATAATCACTAGTGAGTTCAGCAGCACAATAAGGCTGAATGATAATCACTAGTGAGTCCAGGGGTACAATAAGGCTGAACAATAAGGCTGCTGAGTCCAGCAGGCCTGTCTACACTGGACAATGTGGTTGACAATGTACCGATGTGTAAATATTCTCATTTTCATTGTCTGCAGTTGTATTGATGTCATTTACATGCTTGTTATGTGTTTTATGTACATAGATCCGCGTACAGAATTTCCCAGTGAGATAAAGTCATGATCTTATCTTGTGTAGAGGAAAGTCTTGGCTGTAAGAGGTAAGAGAAAACGTATTAGTTCATTTTTCAAATGATTTGTTATGGTTTTCTTTTTTTAGTGAATGACTGCTTTGCCAACTCCAGTCAGCAGATGGCGACTTAAGTCTTTCAGGTGATGCTCCTTGTGTGACGTATAATCTCGTGGACGGAACGCTTCTTCAACAACAACTCGGCTACTGATGCAGACAGTTCCGAATCTTGCTCGTCAACGTAAAACCCACAAATTCAAATTCTTTGTCCGTATTTGTGTATATTAATCTGTGTTTTTAACGCAATTTTGTTTGCATATCTCCTAGTTAAATTGTAAAATAGCTTGTTAGATTGACTAATTCGTTAAGATTGATGCTTAGCCTAGTACTAGGCTCGTCGCTAATTCTAGCTAGCTTTCATCCCCGACCTAGGAGTGAAGTTGAGTCCGCTATCCTCGCTCGACCATGAGCTCACTAAGCTACTCCCTCCCTGCTAAAGAAGAAGAGGTCGGATGGACGGAGAAAGAAGATCTGAACATTGTCGTGAAAGATGACGAGGAAGTGAAAGACGAGAAAGAGCCGTTTGGAGTGAAAGAGGAAGAGGGGATAGAGGCTGTCACAGTGGAAGAGGAGGAGGTAGAAGCTTTCAGAATCAAAAAGGAGGAAGAGGAGGCTATCACATTGAAAGAAGAGGAGGATGTTACCGTGAAATACGAGAAAGAGCCTTTAGGAGTGAAACACGAAGAAGGAATAGAGGCTGTCACAGTGGAAGAGGAGGAGGTAGAAGCTTTCAGAATGAAAAAGGAAGAAATCACATTGAAAGAAGAAGATGAGTATTTTGTAGTGAAAGAAGAGAAAGGCCCTTTTGGAGTGAAAGACGAAGAGGAGACTAGAGATCTGATTAACACTAGTGAGTACTATCTTAAAAACAGGAGCACCAACTCTGCAGTTGTTCAACTAATGTATGATATTTAATAAGAGGCATTCTACTGACAGTGTTCAGTGTTTAATTAAACTGTGTGATTGGTGTCCCAGAGATTGTGCTTTCAAATGGTCACATCCATATTAAAGGAGAAATGTGAAATACCTCAATTTGTGGGTCACGAAGCAACAAAAAAAAAGAGTTTATTTAAGCATTAACCAACACACTCTGTGTGACAGACAGACACTTTGGCTGGATCAGAATACCCCAAAGGAAGGTTCCTTAGTGGCTAGATTATTAGAACCATAATCTACAGGTAAAGTAAGGAGAAATGCTGCATCTTTTTGACTATTCGGATTCAGCCACTCACCATAAAGCCCAGGAAGGTTAGCCTAGTGGTTAGAACGTTGGACTCGTAACCGGAAGGTTGCAAATTCAAATCCCTGAGCTGACAAGGTACAAATCTGTCGTTCTGCCCCTGCTAACCCACTGTTCCTAGGCCGTCATTGAAAATAAGAATTTGTTATTTAACTGACTTGCCTAGTAAAATAAAAAAATCCCACAAGTTCATTGATGAATTCGCATGCAAAATTGGCATATATTCTCAGTCCCCCCCAGGTGGATCATTCCATCAAACCTCATATATTCTCACTCCTAAAATCCCCCCCAGATGGATCATTCCATCAGACCTCATATATTCTCACTCCTAAAATCCCCCCCCCAGGTGGATCATTCCATCAGACCTCATATATTCTCACTCCTAAAATCTCCCCAGGTGGGCCATTCTATCAAACCTCATTGTACATATTTGTTAATATGGTCCTCCTGACTACCAAATAAGATTGAGGTCAGAGAAGAGTTGATATCGCAAAAGTTTTTCAATCCAATGAAACTTGATTTTCCCCAAATCAGTTTTTTAAAAGGTTTGTCGGTGCGCTCACTAGGAATTTATGCTGTTTATATGTTCAGATATACAATGGGGTCCGAAATGATTGACTCTTGATAAAGATGAGTAAAAAAAGATTGTTAAATAAATACAGATATTCAGCTATATTGTGTGCTAAATAAAATGGGAAATGATATGTCTCATATAATTGTTCGGAGAAAGATAAATGATTGAATCCCATGTTTTCAGCACCTTTCAATACCTCACCTTATGAGGAAAACAGCGCTGAGACTTTTTTCTAAAATGTTTTATGTGATCGTCAAAGATCCTTTCCAAATGTGTTCAACAGTCTTTCCAGCTTCAGTTTGAAGGGATTGTTACCAATGTTATCCGTGTTGGCCGTGTTGGCTAGCTCCTCCGAACAGTGTCCTGACGAGAGAGCACATGTTCCAGGGCAAAATCACGCATCATTAGCTTATTGTTATGGATGTATCCAAATAAATGTCACAAGAAAACATCTTAAACAAATGCAAACGCAGCTACTTTGTTGTCATTCTGTTTGACGTGGCCGTGTTAGCCATAGTTGGCTCGCAAGCAAGGGATAAGAACGTTGCCAGCCGGCAATGGAAACATTACAAATGAACGACCGCGTTGCATCCATAGATGGACAACTAAAAGAAGTGGGTCGCGTCTCCGGCAACTTAACCGATAGAATGAATGACCATCGGCTTGTCTAGCAGCCATAGATTTGTGTCGGGATTATATCTCATGGAAGGATTAAACAGATAATAACAGATTAAACAGATAATCTCTTGCATCCATCATAGCCTGAAGGAAGGGAGGAAGAGTTCCTCCTGCTGTTCCGAAAACCAAGCACCAGGGTCTTAAAGATGATGCATTTTATTGAGGGATCTTGTCTGGATTAAACCTTGTAGAAAGTGTTTTATCATGTAGAAGTTTCATTCAGGTCTTTCTGTTTAAGCAAATACTCTGTCTTTTTAGCAGGAGAGAGACCAGACTCTCACCCTGACCGTGGGAAGTGTCCAGACCCAGAGACGACCAAACCAGCAAGACCATACCACTGTTCCCAGTGTGGAAAGAGATTTATTCAGTCATCGCATTTGAAAGAACATGAGAGAATACACACAGGAGAACAGCCATTTCAATGTTCCCAGTGTGGAAAGAGTTTTGCAAATGTAGGGAACCTGAAAACGCATGAGATGACACACACGGGAGAGAAGCCTTTCCACTGCTCCCAGTGTGGAAAGAGTTTTACCCAGTTAGGGAATTTGAAAACACATGAGATGACACACACAGGCGAGAAGCCTTATCACTGCTCCCATTGTGGAAAGAGTTTTAGACACTCAGGGCATCTAAAAGTGCATGAAAGAACACACACGGGAGAGAAGCCATATCAATGCTCCCAGTGTGGAAAGGGTTTTGGACACTCATGGCATCTTAAAGTGCATGAAAGAACACACACTGGAGAGAAGCCGTATCAATGCTCCCAGTGTGGAAAGGGTTTTGGACACTCAGGGCATCTAAAAGTGCATGAAAGAACACACACTGGAGAGAAGCCATATCAATGCTCTCACTGTGGAAAGAGATTTATCCAGTCATTGCACCTGAAAGAGCACAAGAGAAAACACACAGGAGAGAAGCCTTTCCAATGTTCTCAATGTGGAAAGAGTTTTATCCAGTCATCACATCTGAAAGAGCACAAGAGGATACACACAGGAGAGAAGCCATTCCAATGCTCTGAGTGTGGAAAGACTTTTAGCCAGATAGGGCAGCTGAAATATCATGAAAGAAAACATACAGGGGAGAAGCCTCATCACTGTTCCCAGTGTGGAAAGGGTTTCAGATACTCAGGGCATCTAAAAGTGCATGAAAGAACACACACTGGAGAGAAGCCGTATCAATGCTCCCAGTGTGGAAAGGATTTTAGACACTCAGGGCATCTTAAAGATCATGAAAAAATACACACAGGAGAACAACCATTCCAATGCTCTCTGTGTGGAAAGAGTTTTACCCATTTAGGGAACCTGAAAATGCATGAGATGACACACACAGGAGAGAAGCCTTTTCACTGCTCCCACTGTGTAAAAAGTTTTACCCAGTTAGGGAACTTGAAAACGCATGAGATGACACACACAGGAGAGAAGCCTTTCCACTGCTCCAAGTGTGAAAAGGGTTTTAGAACCTCTGGGAACCTGAAAACGCATGAAATGTCACACACAGGAGAGAAGCCTTTCCAATGCTCCCAATGTGGAAAGAGTTTTACCCAGTTAGCAAGCCTGAAAAGGCATGAAGGAACACACACAGGATAGAATCCTTTCCAGTGTTCTCAGTGTGGAAAGACATTTTCCCAGTCAGAAAGACCTGAAAATCATACGAGAGAAGAGAGACACTGTTGTGGGTGGCAGAATTTGGGGTGAGCTGTTGTAACTTCTCCAGGTTGATGCTCTGTTCTGTGATGAACTGCATTTCATAAACTACTACGCCTATTACCTGTCTGCACCCTAACACATGGTTGCCATTGTCGTCTGTAACTGTTGCATTAAGTACTATTATCACCTTCCTCTATATGAGGGGACATGCAACTATCTGCATTTTTTTTTTGAGTTCTTCCCTGACTGATCAGCGAGACAGATCTCACTTGACTATGATCAGCGAGACAGATCTCACTTGACTATGATCAGTGAGACAGATCTCACTTGACTATGATCAGCGAGACAGATCTCACTTGACTATGATCAGCGAGACAGATCTCACTTGACTATGATCAGCGAGACAGATCTCACTTGACTATGATCAGCGAGACAGATCTCACTTGACTATGATCAGCGAGACAGATCTCAATTGACTATGATCAGCGAGACAGATCTCACTTGACTATGATCAACGAGACAGATCTCACTTGACTATGATCAGCGAGACAGATCTCACTTGACTATGATCAGCGAGACAGATCTCACTTGACTATGATCAGCGAGACAGATCTCACTTGACTATGATCAGCGAGACAGATCTCACTTGCTTGTATTTAAGATGTACTATTATCACACCTTAAATAGTCTCTGATCTTTGGGATTGAGTGTGTTCTGACTTTAAAAAAAATTGCAATGGGTTTCTTTGGTTTATGGCCACATGAAATCAAATTGTATGAAAGCTTACTCAAAAAAACAGGCCTACTTTGTTAGCCGGACCTTTACGTCTCCAAGCAACAAAAAAATAAAAACAGAACATATTTCAAATGTATTTGACTTTGATTCATTTAGTCACTGTATCTTATTTAGTTAATTTGTGTAGAAGTTATCAAGCTAAACATGTATGAAAATGTGACGACGTTGTTATGACAACAGTTGTTGACTGGGAAACCCAGACGCGAGCTGCCCAGTGACGCGAGCTTACCAGACAGGCTAAATGCCTTTTTATGCTCGCTTCGAGGCAAGCAACACTGAAGCATGCACGAGAGCACCAGCTGTTCTGGATGACTGAGTGATAACCCTCTCGGTAGCCGATGTGAGCAAGACCTGTAAACAGGTCAACATTCACAAAGCCACGGGGCCAGACGAATTACAAGGACGTGTACTCAAAGCATATGCGGACCAACTTGCAAGTGTCTTCACTGACATTTTCAACCTCTTCCTGACCCGAGTCTGTAATACCTACATGCTTCAAGCAGACCACCATAGTCCCTGTGCCCAAGGAAGCGAAGGTAACCTTCCTAAATTATTACCACCCGTAGCACTCACGTTGGTAACCATGAAGTGCTTTGAAAGGCTGGCCATGGCTCACATCAACAGCATCCTCCCAGATACCCTAGACCCACTCCAATTCGCATATCGCCCAAACAGATACATAGATAATGCAATCTCAATCGCCCTCCACACTGCGCTTTCCCACCTGGACAAAAGGAACACCTATGTGAGAATGCTGTTCATTGACTATAGCTCAGCATTCAACACCATAGTGCCCACAAAGCTCATCACTAAGCTAAGGACCCTGGGATTAAATACCTCCCTCTGCAACTGGATCCTTGACTTCCTGACGGGCCGCCCCCTTGTGGTAAGGGCAGGCAACAACACGTCTGCCATGCTGATCCTTAACTCTTAGTCCCCCCCCGTACTCCCTGTTCACCCACAACTGCATGGCCAAACACGACTCCAACACCATCATTAAGTTTGCTGATGACACAACAGTGGTAGGCCTGATCACAGACAACGATGAGACAGCCCATAGGGAGGAAGTCAGAGACCTGGCAGTGTGGTGCCAGGACAACAACCTCTCCCTCAACTGCGACCTGGCCAAGATAAAAGCGCAATAAGGTAAGGCACTAAGGTAAGGCACTAAGGTAAGGCACTAAGGTAAGGCACTAAGGTAAGGCACTAAGGTAAGGCACTAAGGTAAGGCACTAAGGTAAGGCAATAAGGTAAGGCACTAAGGTAAGGCAATAAGGTAAGGCACTAAGGTAAGACACTAAGGTAAGGCAATAAGGTAAGGCACTAAATAGGTTGTGGGTAAAATGGCATCAGTAGTACTACTACTATCACTACTCCGGTGAGTGAAGCCTGATAGGAATTGGAAGATGCCAAGTAGAGCTACAGTTTAGTACCGTTTTCATTTGGATTTAAGTTACCTGCTACTTCATCATTTTTGTACCTTTTTAAAGGTGACCATTTTTCACATCAGTTGGAATCTGTTATACCTCACCTGGATTACAGTTCTTTCTTTCACCACCATCCAGGAATCTGTTATACCTCACCTGGATTACAGTTCTTTCTTTTACCACCATCCAGGAATCTGTTATACCTCACCTGGATTACAGTTCTTTCTTTCACCACCATCCAGGAATCTGTTATACCTCACCTGGATTACAGTTCTTTCTTTTACCACCATCCAGGAATCTGTTATACCTCACCTGGATTACAGTTCTTTCTTTTACCACCATCCAGGAATCTGTTATACCTCACCTGGATTACAGTTCCTTCTTTTACCACCATCCAGGAATCTGTTATACCTCACCTGGATTACAGTCCTTTCTTTTACCACTTACCATCCAGGAATCTGTTATACCTCACCTGGATTACAGTTCTTTCTTTTACCACTTACGATCCAGGAATCTGTTATACCTCACCTGGATTACAGTTCTTTCTTTTACCACCATCCAGGAATCTGTTATACCTCACCTGGATTACAGTTCTTTCTTTTACCACCATCCAGGAATCTGTTATACCTCACCTGGATTACAGTTCTTTCTTTCACCACCATCCAGGAATCTGTGTGACAAACAATGGACATTCAATTCCAAATGTGATTTTCCTGTGTTTTATGTATACTTCCACACTGAGGTTGGAATAATACTGTGAAATTGTGAAAAAAAATATGATAATATCCTTTTTAGTGTAAAAGTTTTTTTTGAAAAGATGGCCTGAAATTTCAGCTTGTTTTGGTTGGGTTGGTGTTTTGGACTGACTGGTGACATCACCAAGATGTAAAATGAGTTAATAGACCAATAAGAAAGAATAAGAATAAGAAATCTCTCTGCCAATAACAGCTAGTTTTCAGTTTTCCCCTCCCCGCTCAGACCACTCCCAGACAGTCCTAGCAAAAATTCTTGCTTGAGAAATTGCTCTTTTGCTAAGAAGATATTTTTGTTTATTTTTTTACCATTTTAATTGAAAACAATCCCAGTAAGGTACTTAATCGTTACTCAGAAAGAATTTGATATTGAGACAATGACTGTGTTGGACCTTTTAACCAAAACAGTGGCAGGGTGCCTGCTTTGTTGTTGTTTGAAACGCAGATTGCCCTTTTAAGTAGCCTATCAAATAACAATAACGCACAATTAAAGTATAGCCTACGAAGCACTACAGCCACTCTGCGATGACGTGCTCTGCTCTTTTATTGAAAAGATCTTGTGGGTGGAGCAAGGATGGAAAATATTTTTGGTATCTCAGATTGTTCTGGCAATTCTCACATAGAAACTTAATTGGGAGGAAGGATGCTTGACATGCTTTTTACATTTGTATCCCAATTATTTGGGGTGAGAATCATGGTGGAATTGGAAGGTCATTTTTAGGCAGCGACTTCAGAAAGTATTCATACCCCTTGACTTATCCAGTTTTTTACATTACAGCCGGAATTCAAAATGGAGTTAAAAAACAGAATTCTCACCCAATTACAATTTTTTTGACAATTTATTGAAAATGAAATACAAAAATATCAACACAGCAACCAGGGACATTTCGTAAGGAAGCTCTACTCAATTGATAGTTGTCGTAGTAATCAGCATTCTTGAAAGAATGCCTTATCACAGTTTTTGATTTCGGTTTCAATTTCATGAAATTAAGAAATATGACCTTAATGTATTTTCTAGCTTTTTAATAAAAATTCCAAAAGCCAAATATTTAGAATGTTCAATTGCCAAAACATTAAAGACATTCCTTTGTCTCCAACAAACCCGAATAAAACATTAATTAGAATGTTCAATTGCCAAAACATTAAAAACATTAAAAACATTCCTTTGTCTCCAACAAACCCGAATAAAACAATAACAAAACCCGTGATGTTTGTGACTTCTGTCGAAAGTTCTGTCGAAAGTTTTTGTTACGAACTTTCTGTCGAAAGTTCGTAACAAAAAGGGAGACAAAGTGGTGATATAACAAAGTTTATGCAAACTAAATACAATTAACAATGGTGTGTGTAGTCAATCAGAGAGTAAGTAAGAGTATGAGGGTGTTTGCGTGCATAAATGTGATAATAAGGGGTGTTGAAAAATTCCAAAGCAAACTCTATCAGTGTGTCTACATGGAGAGGGTCTCCTCAATGAATGGGGAAGAGGTGTATTTATCCCGGGACACACCCGGGCCCAGGTGTATCCAATGTCGCTGTCGACCCTCCCGGCTCCGCCCACCAACATCCTAATAAGGAAAACAAGAGCAAAGAGAAAGAATACGGCAGACAGAGCGGGAGGTTCGTCACACTTCCCAATTTTGCTCTGACTGGGAAAATGCGTTTTGAACGGTCAACTAACTCAGAATTCCAAGTCGGGAACTCCGGCCTCTTTCTAGAGCTGAGGATCACTAACGTCATAATTACACCTTGTCCCCCCTCCTCAAGGACCGCCTCAACACCTTCCTGTTCAAGTGAACACAACAACTGTCCAAAAAAGTATTGTTTTAGATGTATAAATGTATTGCTGCTGCATACATGGTGTAATATGCCAGGGAGAAATGTATACTGTAGCTAAGAAAAGTAATACTTAGGTGTATGTTGTGTAGTAAGCTGTTAGTAGCCTCACTCTAATAATTTGGTCCCTTTCCCATTCATAACTTAGGCTAGCGTTCTGACTTGGTGGTGCACATGTAGCCGATAGCCTGTTTTAGATAAATGTAATCACTGAATATTGTAAGAGCTTTCATATGTATTTATCTTATGGTTCTGACTTGTTGTACAGGGCGAATAATGTAAGAACGGCCCATGTTCTGAATTCTGTCGCTGAACATTTCAAAAGTGCTGAACAAATAGTTATGTTGAACTCGTCCTAGCTCACTCATTAATGTCTTAATCGAAATTACGGATTGCCTGTTATCTGCACCTCATTCCTTTATGCTACATCTCAATTGTCAGTAGAAACCACATTTGTCAGCCACATCAGCTATGTTTTTTTTAAGGCAGGAAATGAGGCTGAATTAACTGTTTAGCTGCCAGACAAGGCTCCGTTGATAACCAGGTGTAGCGGTGGTAAGGATTCACTCCATGGTGCTGAAAATAAATCTCTGCTGTTGGGACAGCTTTATGTAGACCCTAACAGAGTGTCACTGTTATAGTGCAATTCATGTATTGTTTAGTGCTGTGTTGTGTAGTGGCTTTGCTGGCATGTATGTAAAAAAACAATTACTCGAGTCACATGACTTAGGCATTCTGATCGGTTTTATGTAATAATTCTAGAGGTGTGGACTCGAGTCACATGACTTAGGCATTCTGATCGGTTTTATGCAATAATTCCAGAGGAGTGGACTCGAGTCACATGACTTAGGCATTCTGATCGGTTTTATGCAATAATTCTAGAGATGTGGACTCGAGTCACATGACTTAGGCATTCTGATCGGTTTTATGTAATAATTCCAGAGGTGTGGACTCGAGTCACATGACTTAGGCATTCTGATCGGTTTTATGCAATAATTCTAGAGATGTGGACTCGAGTCACATGACTTAGGCATTCTGATCGGTTTTATTTAATAATTCCAGGGGAGTGGACTCGAGTCACATGACTTGGTCCCATCATTCTGTAATGATGGGCTGTCGTTTCTCTTTGCTTATTTGAGCTGTTCTTGCCATAACATGGACGTGGTCTTTTACCACATAGGGCTATCTTCTGTATTACTCTGACTTGTGTGATAAGTTTGTCTCTCCTCATTTGATAATACAAACATAACCACCACACGTTACCCACTCCAGTCAGCAGATGGCGATGTGAGTTTTTCCAGGTGATGCTTCTTGCGTGACGTATAATCTAGTGGACGGAACTGGAGGCTTCTTCAACAGCGACAAAAGCCTACTGATTCAAACCACGCAGTGGTTTGCTAGCGAACACAAAACCGAAACATTAAAGATCTTTAGACCAATCTTGTTTATATTCATCTTAGTGTTTAGAACGCAATTATATCTACGTATCTACTAGTTTATTTAAACGTAATTTGCTTGTTAAATTAGCAAATGTGTTAAATTGATACTGCAATAGGCTAATCGCCCGGAGCGTGAGCTCGACGGAGAAAGGACCTCTGGTGAAAGGAGAGGAAGAAGCTTTCAGAATGAAAAATTATGAAGATGAGGCTATCATATTGAAAAAAGAGAATGGATTGAAAGAAGAGCCCTTTGTAGTGAAAGAGGAAGAGGAGGCTATCTCTATAAAGGAGGAGGAAGAAGACGTTTTGGGAGTGAAAGAGGAGACTGAAGATCCGATTACCACCAGTGAGTACTGACTTAAAAACAGGGGCACAAACTATGCAGTTGTTTTTAAAGGGGCATTATACTGAAGTTCTACACTTGAATATGTTGTTCAGTACTGTAGGAATGGTTGAAGGGGCGATCTGCCATTGGTACATATATTTTAGGGACTTTTCAATTAGATGTATTGAATTCTCCATGTGGTCTATATTAAAGTTCCCCTCATCTAATATAACAGGCTTTTAAAATTCTATATTGGTACATATTTTCTACTTAAAATAACAAAGGGACGCAAAAGCCACCCATTTCGTGGAACGACCCTTTTACATTTGCATCACAAACACTATTTTAGGAAATCATGATGAAAGTGGCCATTTTAGACATGCATGCCTCTTGTAAGACTCTATGATTGTAATGGAAGATCATATGTTTACCATCTGTTTGATGTTCTCATTCACACAGGAGAGAGACATGACTATAGTGGATCCTCTGGGGAGCCTCAACAACATCCTGATGCTGACGAGGCAGAGAAGAGTCTCTCCGGATCAGAACACCAGATGGTACAGCTTGGTCTGGTCTAGCATACAGCTTTCTCTATCGGGCCCTGGGCTGGGTTTCTGTAGAGCACTTTTTGTCAACAGTGGCATCAGCATCCATAATGATGTGCGTCTGTGTCCCCTCTTTATGGTTACCAGGACAATGCTAGCCCCTCCTCCCTCCCGGAGTCCCTGTATCGTGCCTCTCCTGGTAGCACCTTACTGCTGGGTATGAAGAGGTTGTCTGTGCTGCTGGTGGACTGCAGGAAAACAACAGGGCTGAGTGGAACTGTGAGAGGAGGAGAAGAGAAGAAAGGATCAGATTTGACTCATCAAAGTAAGTGCTGTAGTTTAGTTTGAACAAATACAATAGATCTGCCCACTGGTATCTGTTACCAGGACAACCAGCAGAGTTCTGTTAGTTGACAGGAAGATGGACTGGTATCTGTTACCATGACAACCAGCACAGTTCTGTTAGTTGACAGGAAGATAGACTGGTGGATATGGATGTTATGAATATCATAACACTGAAAAAGGATTCTGCCAATGAAAAGAGAGAAACCAATAGACCATATAAAACCTTGATGAAAGTCAGCTTTAGAGAGAAAGTTTCAAGATGATCTGATGTAAGATGCTTGTTTTACAAAACCTTTTCCATAAAACATTATGGATGTTACATTGCCTGTCCCAGTCAACCCCCCTATCTTTACAGGACTCTAGAATAGGCTAATTAAACTCCAGACACTTCAACCGATTGAAGTTATACAAAAGGTACCAGTTGGACCGCTCCATCTGTGACGTTTCAAGCTGTGGAGTGAGTTTACGGCACGTTCTTACCTCGGTTACACATGTTCAGGTTGACTTTGCCACAGAATCGACCATACAGTGGGGGAAACACGTATTTCGTCAGCCACCAATTGTGCAAGTTCTCCCACTTAAAAAGGAGAGAGGCCTGTAATTTTCATCATAGGTACACTTCAACTATAACAGAAAATGAGAAAAAAAATCCAGAAAATCACATAGTAGGATTTTTAATGAATTTATTTGCAAATTATGGTGGAAAATAAGTATTTGGTCAATAACAAAAGTTTATCTCAATACTTTGTTATATACCCTTTGTTGGCAATGACAGAGGTCAAACGTTTTCTGTAAGTCTTCACAAGGTTTTCACACACTGTTGCTGGTATTTTGGCCCATTCCTCCATGCAGATCTCCTCTAGAGCAGTGATGTTTTGGGGCTGTTGCTGGGCAACACGGACTTTCAACTCCCTCCAAAGATTTTCTATGGGGTTGAGTTCTGGAGACTGGCTAAACCACTCCAGGACCTTGAAATGCTTCTTACGAAGCCACTCCTTCGTTGCCCGGGCGGTGTGTTTGGGATCATTGTCATGCTGAAAGACCCAGCCACGGTTCATCTTCAATGCCTTTGCTGATGGAAGGAGGTTTTCACTCGAAATCTCACGATACATGGCCCCATTCTTTCCTTTACACGGATCAGTCGTCCTGGTCCCTTTGCACAGCCCCAAAGCATGATGTTTCCACCCCCATGCTTCACAGTAGGTATGGTTTTCTTTGGATGCAACTCAGCATTCTTTGTCCTCCAAACACGACGATTTGAGTTTTTACCAAAATGTTATATTTTGGTTTCATCCATTTGACCATAGCCTGCAAAATAATGTCATACTTTCCAGGACCATACACAAACAGTTCGAACTACTAATTTGAAAAATTACTCTCTCCAGAAATAAGTCTCTCACTGTGGCTGCCTGCTACCGAACCCCCTCAAATCCCAGCTGTGCCCTGGACACCATTTGTGAATTGATCGCCCCACCTTCTAGCTTCAGAATTTGTTCTGTTAGGTAACCTAAACTGGGATATGCTTAACACCCCGGCAGTCCTACAATCTAAGCTAGATGCCCTCAATCTCACACAAATCATCAAGGAACCCACCAGGTACAACCTTAAATCTGTAAATAAGGGCACCCTCATAGACGTCATCCTGACCAACTGGCCCTCTAAATACACCTCCGCAGTCTTCAACCAGGATCTCAGCGATCACTGCCTCATTGCCTGTATCCGCTACGGATCCGCAGTCAAACGACCACCCCTCATCACTGTCAAATGCTCCCTAAAACACTTCTGCGAACAGGCCTTTCTAATCGACCTGGCCCGGGTATCCTGGAAGGATATTGGCCTCATCCCATCAGTTGAGGATGCCTGGTCATTCTTTAAAAGTAACTTCCTCACCATTTTAGATAAGCATGCTCCGTTCAAAAAATGCAGAACTAAGAACAGATATAGCACTTGGTTCACTCCAGACCTGACTGCCCTCGACCAGCACAAAAACATCCTGTGGCGGGCTGCAATAGCATCGAATAGTCCCCGCGATATGCAACTGTTCAGGGAAGTCAGGAACCAATACACGCAGTCAGTCAAGCCAAGGCCATTTTCTTCATGCAGAAATTTGCATCCTGTAGCTCTAACTCCAAAAAGTTCTGGGACACTGTAAAGAGCACCTCCTCCCAGCTGCCCACTGCACTAAGGCTAGGTAACACGGTCACCACCGATAAATCCATGATTATCGAAAACGTCAACAAGCATTTCTCAACGGCTGGCCATGCCTTCCTCCTGGCTACTCCAACCTCGGCCAACAGCTCCGCCCCCCCCCCCCCCTCAGCTAGTCGCCCAAGCCTCTCCAGGTTCTCCTTTACCCAAATCCAGATAGCAGATGTTCTGAAAGAGCTGCAAAACCTGGACCTGTACAAATCAGCTGGGCTTGACAATCTGGACCCTCTATTTCTGAAACTATCCACCGCCATTGTCGCAACCCCTATTGCCAGCCTGTTCAACCTCTCTTTCATATCGTCTGAGAACCCCAAGGATTATTAACTATTACAAACTGTTACAGACCTATATCCATCCTGCCCTGCCTATCTAAGGTCTTCGAAAGCCAAGTCAACAACAGGTCACTGACCATCTCGAATCCCACCGTACATTCTCCGCTGTGCAATCTGGTTTCCGAGCCAGTCATGGGTGCACCTCAGCCACGCTCAAGGTACTAAACGATATCATAACCGCCATCGATAAAAGACAGTACTGTGCAGCCGTCTTCATCGACCTGGCCAAGGCTTTCGACTCGGTCAATCACCATATTCTTATCGGCAGACTCAGTAGCCTCGGTTTTTCTAATGACTGCCTTGCCTGGTTCCCCAACTACTTTGCAGACAGCGTTCAGTGTGTCAAATCGGAGGGCATGTTGTCCGGTCCTCTGGCAGTCTCTATGGGGGTGCCACAGGGTTCAATTCTCGGGCCGACTCTTTTCTCTGTATATATCAATGATGTTGCTCTTGCTGCGGGCAATTCCCTGATCCACCTCTACGCAGACGACACCATTCTGTATACTTCCGGCCCTTCCTTGAACACTGTGCTATCTAACCTCCAAACGAGCTTCAACACCATACAACACTCCTTCCGTGGCCTCCAAGTGCTCTTAAACGCTAGTAAAACCAAATGCATGATTTTCAACCATTCGCTGCCTGCACCCGCACGCCCGACTAGCATCACCACCCTGGATGGTTCCGACCTAGAATATGTGGACATCTATAAGTACCTAGGTGTCTGGCTAGACTGTAAACTCTCCTTCAGACTCATATCAAACATCTCCAATCTAAAATCAAATCTAGAGTCGGCTTTCTATTCCGCAACAAAGCCTCCTTCACTCACGCCGCCAAACTTACCCTAGTAAAACTGACTATCCTACCAATCCTCGACTTCGGCGATGTCATCTACAAAATAGCTTCCAATACTCTACTCAGCAAACTGGATGCAGTTTATCACAGTGCCATCCGTTTTGTTACTAAAGCACCTTATACCACCCACCACTGCGACCTGTATGCTCTAGTCGGCTGGCCCTCGCTACATATTCGTCGCCAGACCCACTGGCTCCAGGTCATTTACAAGTCCATGCTAGGTAAAGCTCCTCCTTTTCTCAGTTCACTGGTCACGATGGCAACACCCATCCGTAGCACGCACTCCAGCAGGTGTATCTCACTGATCATCCCTAAAGCCAACATCGAATTTGGCCGACTTTCGTTCCAGTTCTCTGCTCCCTGTGACTGGAACGAATTGCAAAAATCGCTGAAGCTGGAGACTTATCTCCATCACCAACTTCAAACATCTGCTTTTCTTGAGCACCTAACCGATCGCTGCAGTTGTACATAGTCTATCGGTAAATAGCCCACCCAATTTACCTACCTCATCCCCATACTGTTTATTTATTTTATTTTCTGCTCTTTTGCGCACCAGTATCTCTACCTGTACATGACCATCTGATCATTCATCACTCCAGTGTTAATTAGCAAAATTTTAATTATTCGCCTACCTCCTCATGCCTTTTGCACACAATGTATATAGACTCCCTTTTTTTTCTACTGTGTTATTGACTTGTTAATTGTTTACTCCATGTGTAACTCTGTGTTGTCTGTTCACACTGCTATGCTTTATCTTGGCCAGGTCGCAGTTGTAAATGAGAACTTGTTCTCAACTAGCCTACCTGGTTAAATAAAGGTGAGAAAAAAAATACATTCTCCCAATCTTCTTCTGGATCATCCAAATGCTCTCTAGCAAACTTCAGACGGAGCTGGACATGTACTGGCTTAAGCAGGGGGACACGTCTGGCACTGCAGGATTTGAGTCCCTGGCGGTGTAGTGTGTTACTGATGGTAGGCTTTGTTACTTTGGTCCCAGCTCTCTGCAGGTCATTCACTAGGTCCCCCCGTGTGGGGTGAGATCTTGCGTGGATTCCCAGATCGAGGGAGATTATCAGTGGTCTTGTATGTCTTCCATTTCCTAATAATTGCTTCCACAGTTGATTTCTTCAAACCAAGCTGCTTACCTATTGCAGATTCAGTCTTTCCAGCCTGGTGCAGGTCTACAATTTTGTTTCAGGTGTCCTTTGACAGCTCTTTGGTCTTGGCCATAGTGGAGTTTGGAGTGTGTCTGTTTGAGGTTGTGGACACGTGTCTTTTATACTGATAACAAGTTCAAACAGGTGCCATTAATACAGGTAACGAGTGGAGGACAGAGGAGCCTCTTAAAGAAGAAGTTACAGGTCTGTGAGAGCCAGAAATCTTGCTTGTTTGTAACCAAATACTTATTTTCCACCATAATTTGCAAATAAATTCATAAAAAATCCTACAATGTGATTTTCTGTATTTTTTCCCCAAATATTGTCTGTCATATTTGAAGTGTACCTATGATGAAAATTACAGGCCTCTCTCGTCTTTTTAAGTGGGAGAACTTGCACAATTGGTGGCTGACTAAATACTTTTTTGCCCCACTGTATGTATAAAATATACATATATATGTAGAATATTTGAACGTCACAAAAAAACGATCCCTTTCGACAACGGGGAGATGTTACTGATGTGCTTTTGTGTCTGCCTTTGACGTAAAAACAAGTTTTGGACTTATTTTAAGTTTAAGGACGTGTGTAGGTCACATTCTGTATCATACAGCGATGAAGGTTATATATTTACAACCACCTGCTCGATAGGAATCCAGTGATGTCTGTGTCTTCAGTGTCATAGAACTGTGTAGTTTTTTGTGTTCTGACTTATAAAACAGGATTACGATTGGCTCAGATTAACCCTAACCAATCTAGTTAAAACTGGCCTCAGATTATTGAACATAATGAATAAAATAGGTAATGTAAACATATCAGTAATTACCACTAAGCCTTACAACATCATTTGTTTTAAAATCACACCAAGCTTGTTAAAACTGGTAACAGGTTATTGAGGGATCTGATTTAACCTCCTAGCAAGAGTTGTGGAGGTTTCATTCAGGTCTGTATTTAAATAAACCCTCTGTCTTTGGCAGGAGAAAGACCAGATTCGGAGAAACCAGAGACGTCCAAACCGGCAAAACAACACGACTGTTCCCGCTGTGGAAAGAGTTTTACAGAGTTAGGCAACATGAAAAGGCATGAAAGGACACACACAGGTGAGAAGCCTCATCAATGCTCTCACTGTGGAAAGACTTTTACTGAGTTATGGAGCCTGAAAACACATGAGAGATTACACACAGGGGAAAAGCCTTACCACTGCTCCCAGTGTGGAAAGAATTTTACCCGGTCAGGGCACATGAAAGAACATAAGAGAATGCACACATTGGAGAAGCCTTACCTCTGTTCCCAGTGTGGAAAGAGTTTTACCCACTTATGTAACCTGAAAACACATGAGAGGTTACACACCGGGGAGAAGGATTATGAATGCTCTCCGTGTGGGTTGAGGTTTACCACTTTAGGGTACCTGAAATCACATGAGCGAACACACACAAGAGAGAAGCCTTTCCACTGCTCACAGTGCAGAGAAATTTTCACCCAGTTAGGGAGCCTGAAAAGGCATGAAAGGACACACACAGTTGAGAAGCCTCATCATTGCACTCACTGTGGGAAGACTTTTACCCAGTTAGGGAGCCTGAAAAGACATGAGAGAATACACACAGGAGAAAAGCCTCATCATTGCACTGACTGTGGGAAGACGTTTACCCAGTTAGGGGGCCTGAAAATGCATGAGAGAATACACACAGGGGAGAAGCCTTACTGCTGCCCCCAGTGTGGAAAGAGTTTTACCCGGTCAGAGCACATGAAAGAACATAAGAGAACACACACAGGGGAGAAGCCTTATTGCTGCTTCCAGTGTGGAAAGAGTTTTACCTACTTATGTAACCTGAAAACACACGAGAGAATACACACAGGGGAGAAGCCTTACCGCTGCTCCCAGTGTGGAAAGGGTTTTAACCAGTTAGGGGTCCTGAAACGGCATGAGAGAAAACACACAGGAGATAAGGATGTAGGATGTTGAACTGTAGAACATTGGATGGATATAGGACAGATATAGCCTCTGAACAGTAGGATATAGGACAGATATAGCCTCTGAACAGTAGGATATAGGACAGATATAGCCTCTGAACAGTAGGATGAAGGACAGGTGATGGCTGAACAGTAGGATATAGGACAGATATAGCCTCTGAACAGTAGGATATAGGACAGATGCTGGATGAACAGTAGGATATAGGACAGATATAGCCTCTGAACAGTAGGATATAGGACAGATATAGCCTCTGAACAGTAGGATATAGGACAGATATAGCCTCTGAACAGTAGGATATAGGACAGATATAGCCTCTGAACAGTAGGATATAGGACAGATATAGCCTCTGAACAGTAGGATATAGGACAGATATAGCCTCTGAACAGTAGGATATAGGACAGATATAGCCTCTGAACAGTGTATTTTCCATACTGCATGTATTATAGTGGATTTGTTTGCTGACTTCACAAAATAAATTTCCATGTAAATGGGCTAAGTCTAAATGTCGATGTAAATGGGCTAGGTCTAAATGTCGATGTAAATGGGCTAAGTCTAAATGTCGATGTAAATGAACTAAGTCTAAATGGGCTAGGTCTAAATGTCGGTGTAAATGGGCTAAGTCTAAATGTCGATGTAAATTGGCTAAGTCTACTGTATTTTGTATATCGTACTTTGCTCTCATTTTGAGAGAAATCAAATCCAGTTCGATTCCCAACTCAGTAACTCAGATCAGCTTTAATATTGAACATAGATTGTAACTCAGGCCTTGGGGAAGTTCTGCTTTAATATTGAACATAGATTGTAACTCAGGCCTTGGGGAAGTTCTGCTTTAATATTGAACATAGATTGTAACTCAGGCCTTGGGGAAGTTCAGCTTTAATATTGAACATAGATTGTAACTCAGGCCTTGGGGAAGTTCTGCTTTAATATTGAACATAGATTGTAACTCAGGCCTTGGGGAAGTTCTGCTTTAATATTGAACATAGATTGTAACTCAGGCCTTGGGGAAGTTCTGCTTTAATATTGAACATAGATTGTAACTCAGGCCTTGGGGAAGTTCTGCTTTAATATTGAATATAGATTGTTGATTCCATCAATGTAATTGTCTGCATCATTTCCAATTTTGTAAATTAACAAAAATATAAAGACAAAATGCATTAATTTCTAAGATTTGACTGATTTACAGAAAAAAGTACATTGAAATAAATTCTTTAGGCCCTAATCTATGGTTTTCACATGACTGGGAATAGTGCTATGCATCTGTTGGTCAACGATACCTTAAGAAAAAGGTAAGGGTATGGATCAGAAAACCAGTCAGTATTTGATGTGACCACCATTTGCCTAGAGTTGATCAGGCTTTTGATTGTGGCCTGTGGAATGTTGTCCCACTCCTCTTCAATGGCTGTGCAAAGTTGCTGGATATTAACGGGAACTGGAACACGCTGTCATACACATCAATGCAGAGCATCCCAAACATGCTCAATGGGTGATATGTCTGGTGAGTATGCAGGCCATGGAAGAACTGGGACATTTTTTAGCTTCCAGGAATTGTGTCCAGATCGTTCTGACATGGGGCCGTGCATTATCATGCTGAAACATGAGGTGATGGAGGTGGATGAATGGCACGACAATGGGCCTCAGTATCTCGTCACGGTATCTCTGTGCGTTCAAATTGCCAACGATACAATCCAATTGTGTTCGTTGTCCGTAGCTTATGCCTGCCTATACCTTAACCCTACCACCACCATGGGACACTCTGTTCACAACATTGACATCAGTAAACCGCTCGCTCACACAACACCATACATGTGAGGCCAGTTGGACGTACTGCCAAATTCTCTAAAACAACGTAGCTTATGGTAGAGAAATTAACATTAAATTCTTCTCTGGCAACAGCTCTGGTGGACATTCATGTAGTCAGCATGCCAATTGCACGCTCCCTCAACTTGAGACATCTGTATCATTGTGTGACAAATCTGCACATTTTAGAGTGGCCTTTTATTGCCCCCAGCACAAGGTGCAACTGTGTAATGATCATGTGATAAAATAATGTATATGTTGAAAGATAATGATAAAATAATTCCACTCTGAAACCTTATAACTGTATGAAATTGATAAGAATCATATAATTCTAATCTGACAATGTGTGTAGTTTTAGTCAGAATTAGGTTAAACAATGTATCTGTATAGTGGAAAAACACAGACTGTCTGAGCAAGGCGTAGCTTAGGATTTTAACTTGTATGTGGGTGCCTAGGAAAATACCGTAGAACAATTAAAACTGTGTTTGAACCGACCTGGCTAGGCCTCTGAGGAACCTATGAGAGCACAGGGAGTACTTCTCAACGTTTCCCTAATCTCGGGGGAATGGAACTGTCGGCTGGGTAGTGATACACAGTGGTGAGAACTACGGAGAAGGATAAAACTCACCTACTGTTTGTGTGGAAGTATGTGAGTAGGATACCTACTGTTTCTGTGGATGTATGTGAGTAGGATACCTACTGTTTTTGTGGAAGTATGTGAGTAGGATACCTACTGTTTGTGTGGAAGTATGTGAGTAGGATACCTACTGTTTGTGTGGAAGTATGTGAGTAGGACACCTACTGTTTGTGTGGAAGTATGTGAGTAGGATACCTACTGTTTGTGTGGAAGTATGTGAGTAGGATACCTACCGTTTGTGTGGAAGTATGTGAGTAGGATACCTACTGTTTGTGTGGAAGTATGTGAGTAGGATACCTACTGTTTGTGTGGAAGTATGTGATCAGGATACCTACTGTTTGTGTGGAAGTATGTGATCAGGATACCTACTGTTTGTGTGGAAGTATGTGATCAGGATACCTACTGTTTGTGTGGAAGTATGTGATCAGGATACCTACTGTTTGTGTGGAAGTATGTGATCAGGATACCTACTGTTTGTGTGGAAGTATGTGATCAGGATACCTACTGTTTGTGTGGAAGTATGTGATCAGGATACCTACTGTTTGTGTGGAAGTATGTGATCAGGATACCTACTGTTTGTGTGGAAGTATGTGATCAGGATACCTACTGTTTGTGTGGAAGTATGTGATCAGGATACCTACTGTTTGTGTGGAAGTATGTGATCAGGATACCTACTGTTTGTGTGGAAGTATGTGATCAGGATACCTACTGTTTGTGTGGAAGTATGTGATCAGGATACCTACTGTTTGTGTGGAAGTATGTGATCAGGATACCTACTGTTTGTGTGGAAGTATGTGATCAGGATACCTACTGTTTGTGTGGAAGTATGTGATCAGGATACCTACTGTTTGTGTGGAAGTATGTGATCAGGATACCTACTGTTTGTGTGGAAGTATGTGATCAATATACCTACTGTTTCTGTGGAAGTATGTGATTAGGATACCTACTGTTTGTGTGGAAGTATGTGATCAGGATACCTACTGTTTGTGTGGAAGTATGTGATCAGGATACCTACTGTTTGTGTGGAAGTATGTGATCAGGATACCTACTGTTTGTGTGGAAGTATGTGATCAGGATACCTACTGTTTCTGTGGAAGTATGTGATTAGGATACCTACTGTTTGTGTGGAAGTATGTGATCAGGATACCTACTGTTTGTGTGGAAGTATGTGATCAGGATACCTACTGTTTCTGTGGAAGTATGTGATCAGGATACCTACTGTTTCTGTGGAAGTATGTGATTAGGATACCTACTGTTTGTGTGGAAGTATGTGATCAGGATACCTACTGTTTGTGTGGAAGTATGTGATCAGGATACATACTGTTTGTGTGGAAGTATGTGATCAGGATACCTACTGTTTGTGTGGAAGTATGTGATCAGGATACCTACTGTTTGTGTGGAAGTATGTGATTAGGATACCTACTGTATGTGTGGAAGTATGTCCGCAGCTATAAAATGGATGTCTTTGTAAAATGGACTTGAGAACGTTCTCTGAATAAACTGTACTATAAACTGTACCATCTTTTTGCATAAACTGAGTCTTTGCCTAATTATTATTAAACTCATGGTCTTACAGATCTTGGGTCAGAGCTATTGATTGTCATTTGTTATCATTGGGATTGAAAATTGTCATGACATCGTGCTGTTTAATCAGCTTTTTGACATCCCACATCGGTCAGGTGGAGAAATGCTCACTAACAGGGATGTAAACAAATGTGTGCGCAAAATTTGAGCAAAATAACACTTTTTTTTGTGTGTCTATGAAACCTTTCTGGGATCTTTTTTTTATTTCATCTCGTGAAACATGGGAACAATGTTGGATTTATATGGTTGTTTTAGTGTAGATACAGAAAGCATTCAGACCCCTAGACATTTCCACAGTTTGTTACATTACAGCCTAATTCTAAATGGTTGTTTTAATGTAGATACAGTGCATTCTGAAAGCATTCAGACCCCTAGACATTTCCACAGTTTGTTACATTACAGCCTAATTCTAAATGGTTGTTTTAATGTAGATACAGTGCATTCTGAAAGCATTCAGACCCCTAGACATTTCCACAGTTTGTTACATTACAGCCTAATTCTAAATGGTTGTTTTAGTTTAGATACAGTGCATTCTGAAAGCATTCAGACCCCTAGACATTTCCACAGTTTGTTACATTACAGCCTAATTCTAAATGGTTGTTTTAATGTAGATACAGTGCATTCTGAAAGCATTCAGACCCCTAGACATTTCCACAGTTTGTTACATTACAGCCTAATTCTAAATGGTTGTTTTAGTGTAGATACAGTGCATTCTGAAAGCATTCAGACCCCTAGACATTTACACAGTTTGTTACATTACAGCCTAATTCTAAATGGTTGTTTTAATGTAGATACAGTGCATTCTGAAAGCATTCAGACCCCTAGACATTTCCACAGTTTGTTACATTACAGCCTAATTCTAAATGGTTGTTTTAATGTAGATACAGTGCATTCTGAAAGCATTCAGACCCCTAGACATTTCCACAGTTTGTTACATTACAGCCTAATTCTAAATGGTTGTTTTAATGTAGATACAGTGCATTCTGAAAGCATTCAGACCCCTAGACATTTCCACAGTTTGTTACATTACAGCCTAATTCTAAATGGTTGTTTTAATGTAGATACAGTGCATTCTGAAAGCATTCAGACCCCTAGACATTTCCACAGTTTGTTACATTACAGCCTAATTCTAAATGGTTGTTTTAATGTAGATACAGTGCATTCTGAAAGCATTCAGACCCCTAGACATTTCCACAGTTTGTTACATTACAGCCTAATTCTAAATGGTTGTTTTAATGTAGATACAGTGCATTCTGAAAGCATTCAGACCCCTAGACATTTCCACAGTTTGTTACATTACAGCCTAATTCTAAATGGTTGTTTTAATGTAGATACAGTGCATTCTGAAAGCATTCAGACCCCTAGACATTTCCACAATTTGTTACATTACAGCCTAATTCTAAATCGTTGTTTTAGTGTAGATACAGTGCATTCTGAAAGCATTCAGACCCCTAGACATTTCCACAGTTTGTTACATTACAGCCTAATTCTAAATGGTTGTTCTAGTGTATATACAATGCATTCTGAAAGCATCCAGACCCCTAGACAATTCCACCGTTAGTTACATTACAGCCTAATTCTAAAATCTGAAAAAAGTTTAATCTCACTCAATCTACACACAATACCCACACAATACCCAATAATGACAAAGCACTCATTCATGGGTTTTTCCTATTTAAAAAAAAATCATATTTTCTATATTGTAGAATAATAGTGAAGACATCACAACTATGAAATACCACATATGGAATCATGTAGTAACCCAAAAAAGTGTCCAACAAATCTAAATGTATTTTAGATTCTTAAAAGTAGCCACCCTTTGCCTTGATGACAGCTTTGCACACTCTTGGTGTTCTCTCAACCATCTTCACCTGGAATGCTTTTCCAACGGTCTTGAATGAGTTCCCACATATGCTGAGCACTTGTTGGCAGCTTTTCCTTCACTCTGCGGCCCGCCTCATCTCAAACCATCTCAATTGGGTTGAGGCCAGGGGATTGTGGAGGCCAGGTCATCAGATGCAGAACTCCATCACTCTCCTTCTTGGTAAAATAGCCCTTACGTGACACTTGGCATTCAGGCCAAAGAGTACAATCTTGGTTTCACCGGACCAGAGAATCTTGTTTCTCATGGTCTGAGAGTCTTTAGGTGCCTTTTGGCAAACTCCAAGCTGGCTGTCATGTGCCTTTTTACTGAGGAGTGGCTTCCGTCTGGCCACTCTACCATAAAGGCCTGATTGGTGGAGTGCTGCAGAGATGGTCGTCCTTCTGGAAGGTTCTCCCATCTCCACAGAGGAACTCTAGAGCTCTGTCAGAGTGACCATCGGGTTACCTCCCTGACCAAGGCCCTTCTCCCCCGGTTGCTCAGTCTAGCCAGGCGGCCAGCTCCGGGAAGAATGTTGGTGGTTCCAAACTTCTTCCATTAAAGAATGATGGAGGCCACTGTGTTCTTGGGGACCTTCAATGCTACAGAAATGTTTTGGTACACTTCCCCAGATCTGTGTCTGTGGCACAATCCTGTCTCAAAAGGAATATTTCACATCAAATATAGGCTACTTAAAGTTCAAGAGAGAACACACATTCTGTTTCTACACTTGTCTCATGTTTTTTACAATTTATAACTAGAATTGTGCTTTTGGTCATTCTCCTGTATATAGCCTCCACATTGTCTCTGTACTGGTACCCCCTGTATATAGCCTCCACATTGACTCTGTACTGGTACCTCCTGTATATAGCCTCCACATTGTCTCTGTACTGGTACCCCCTGTATATAGCCTCTACATTGACTCTGTACTGGTACCCCCTGTATATAGCCTCCACATTGACTCTGTACTGGTACCCCCTGTATATAGCCTCCCCATTGACTCTGTACTGGTACCCCCTGTATATAGCCTCCACATTGACTCTGTACTGGTACCTCCTGTATATAGTCTCCACATTGACTCTGTACTGGTACCCCCTGTATATAGCCTCCACATTGACTCTGTACTGGTACCTCCTGTAAATAGCCTCCACATTGACTCTGTACTGGTACCCCCTGTATATAGTCTCCACATTGACTCTGTACTGGTACCCCCTGTATATAGTCTCCACATTGACTCTGTACTGGTACCCCCTGTATATAGCCTCCACATTGACACTGTACTGGTACCCCCTGTATATAGCCTCCACATTGACTCTGTACTGGTACCCCCTGTATATAGTCTCCACATTGACTCTGTACTGGTACCCCCTGTATATAGCCTCCACATTGACACTGTACTGGTACCCCCTGTATATAGCCTCCACATTGACTCTGTACCGGTACCCCCTGTATATAGTCTCCACATTGACTCTGTACTGGTACCCCCTGTATATAGCCTCCACATTGACTCTGTACTGGTACCTCCTGTATATAGCCTCCACATTGACTCTGTACCGGTACCCCCTGTATATAGCCTCCACGTTGACTCTGTACTGGTACCCCCTGTATATAGCCTCCACATTGACTCTGTACTGGTACCCCCTGTATATAGCCTCGTTATTGTTATTTTATTGTGTTACTTTTTTTTCTCTTTAGTTTATTTAGGAAACATTTTCTTACCTCTTATTTTTCTTAACTACATTGTTGGCTTGTCAGTAAGCATTTAACGGTAACGTAAGGTCTACCTACACTTGTTGTATTCAGCATTTCACAGTAAGGTCTACACTTGTTGTATTGATGTGACAAATAACATTTGATTTTAACTAAATATGGAGTATGTCAGTTTCAATGTTACGGTCTTTGATTAATTAAAATATATTTTTCTAATTCAGGTTGTCTGTTTATCTGCGTCATTCCTTGATCATTCCTTTTTCCCTCAGAACAGACTCAATTCGTCAGGGCATGGACTCAACAAGGTGTCAAAAAGCGCCCATGTTGACTCCAATGCTTCCCACAATTGTGTCAAGTTGGCTGGATGTCCTTTGGGTGCAGTGGAGGCTCTTCAGAGGAGGAAGGGGAGAACCATCGTCCTCAGTTATTTTCAGAAAAATTAAAATGGTTGAATATTTACAAGTTGTTCATTTGAGATAAAACTATACTAAATACAATCACATCACCAAATAATTGATTAAAACATACTATTTTGCATCCTCTGGGTACATTGACTTCAATACAAAACCTACGAGGCTCATGGTTCTCAAGCCCTTCCATAGACTTACACAGTAATTATGACAACTTCCGGAGGATGTCCTCCAACCTATCAGAGCTCTTGCAGCATGATCTGACATGTTGTCCACCCAATGAAAGGATCAGAGAAGGAATCTAGTACTGAAAGCATACGCTACAGCTAGCTAGTACTGCAGTGCATAACATGTGGTGAGTAGTTGACTAAAAGAGAGAGAAAAACAATCTCATGATGGTTATAGGGGAAATGTTAGTATCATTTAGCAGTCTAAACCTATCGCTGTTACATTGAACAGGGTGACTGGATTATGAATTACAGTCATCCAATATGCTGTAATAGAAAGAAGGCCATGCTCATGAAAACAAATTGTCCAGCCTGATTCAACGGCAGTGACCGCCACTGTTTGGGTGGTGGACCACTCTTGGTACACATGGGAAACTGTAGCGTTGCAGTTCTTGACACAAACCGGGGCGCCTGGCACCCACTCCCATATCCTGTTCAAAGACAAATATTTTGTCTTCCCCATTCACCCTCTGAATGGCACACATACACAATCCATGTCTCATTTGTCTTAAAAATCCTTATTTAACCTGTCCTCCCCTCCCCCTCATCTGGATTTAACTAGTGACATCAATAAGGGATCTTAGCTTTCACCTGGATTCACCTGGTCAGTCTAAGTCATGGAAGGAGCAGGTGTTCTTAATGTTTTGTAGACTCAGTGTATAGCACTACAGTTAATCAAGTGCTATTTGCATGTGATGCATTTGCTCTATTGTGTCCAGCAGGGCAAGTAGTTCTGACATCATAATACACCCTTCTGATAATCAAGTGATATTTGGAATGTCTGGGTGGTTCTATATGATGTCATAATACACCCCTCTGATAATCAAGGGCTATTTGCATGTGATGCATTTGTTCTGTTGTTTACAGGATGCTTTGTATCGTATAGAGCGTGGCTTTAAGGGAAAAGTATGGTCACATCTAATAAAAACGAATGTGAAAAATGAACAGAGTATTAACACAATGTGTATTAACCCGCTACCTATTCGTAGAAGTATTTATTAATCATCTACATATTCATATTAAGCTTCTACGTCTGTGTACAGAAACGTATTATTTGTAAGACGTAAGAGAAAATATATCAGCTTATTGTTAAATTATTATGACGTTTTTTCCAATACAGAAAGTGTTGTAACTTTTGTTTCCAAACTGCGTTACCCACTCCAGCCAGCAGATGGCGATGAGCGTCTTTCGGGTGATGCTTCTTGCGTGACGTATAATGGACGGGACGCTTCTTCAGGAACAACAACACGGCTACTCTTTCAACCACCTCGGTAGCTTGCTAGCCAACATAAAACTGTCTAACTATCTAACTTAAAACCGAAATATTGACGCTTTAGACCACGGTTTTGTACGTTAGCTAATCTCAGTGTTTTAAACACAATTATTATGTTGACGTATCTACTGGTTAACTTTAACCTAATTTGCTTGTTCAATTTGCAAACTTAAAGATTGATACTGAGCCTAGCACTAGGCTAGACGCTAATGGTAACTAGCATCCCTGACCATGAGCTCATTAAACTACTCATTCCCTGCTAAAGAAGAGGAGGTCTGCTGGACGGAGAAAGAAGCTCTGGGGCTGAACATTGTCGTGAAAGAAGAAGAAGAAGAGGATATTACAGTGAAAGGAGAGAAAGAACCTTTCAGAATGAAAAAGGAGGAAGAGGAGGCTGTTATAGGGAAAGAAGAGGAAGAACATTTTGGAGTGGAAGAGAGGATAGAGGCTGTCACAGTGGAAAAGGAAGAGGAAGACGCTTTCAGAATGAAAAAGGAGGAAGAGGAGACTATCACATTGAAAGAAGAAGAAGAGGAGGATGTTACCGTGAAAAAATATAAAGAACATTTAGTAGTGAAAGAGGGGATAGAGGCAGCCAGAGTGGAAGAGGGGATAGAGGCAGCCAGAGTGGAAGAGGGGATAGAGGCAGCCAGAGTGGAAGAGGGGATAGAGGCAGCCAGAGTGGAAGAGGGGATAGAGGCAGCCAGAGTGGAAGAGGGGATAGAGGCAGCCAGAGTGGAAGAGGAGGATGTTATAGGGGGGAAAGAGGGAGAACCTTTTAGAGAGGAAGAGGATGCTATCTCAATAAAGGTGAAGGAGGAAGACGTTTTGGGAGTGAAGGAGGAGACAGAATATCCGATTAACACCAGTGAGTACTGTCTTCAACAGGGACACAAACTATGCAGTTGTTGAACTATAATATATTTAAAAATCATGATGAATGTGGTCATTTTAGGCCCTGTTTAGACATATTCATGCCTCTTGTAAGACTCTGTGGTTGCAATAGAAGATCATAAGTTCACCATCTGTTTGATGTTCTCATTCACACAGGAGAGAGACATGACTATTGTGGATCCTCTGGGGAGCCTCAACAACATCCTGATGCTGACGAGGCAGAGAAGAGTCTCTCCAGATCAGAGCACCAGATGGTATAGCTTGGTCTGGTCTAGCATACAGCTTGCTCTATCTGGGTCTGGGCTGGGTTTCTGTTAAGCACTTTATGTCAACAGTGACATCAGCATCCATAATGATATGTGTCTGTGTCCCCTCTTTATGGTTACCAGGACAACGCTAGCCCTTCCTCCCTCCCGGAGTCCCCGTGTCGTGCCTCTCCCGGTAGCACCTTACTGCTGGGTATGAAGAGGTTGTCTGTGCTGCTGGTGGACTGCAGGAAAACAACGGGGCTGAGTGGAACTGTGAGAGGAGGAGAAGAGACGAAAGGATCAGATTTGACACATCAAAGTAAGTGCTGTAGTTTAGTTTGAACAAATACAATAGATCTGCCGACTGGTATCTGTTACCAGGACAACCAGCAGAGTTCTGTTAATTCTGGGATCGAACCCGGGTCGGTAGTGACACCTCAATCACTGTGATGTAGTGCTTTAGGCCGCTGTTTGGCTGACGTTTAGGGACCGGTTGTTTGTCCTCAGGGGTTCCCCACGGCATCTGAGTCATTATGCTCGAAGTTGGAGAAAATGTATTTTATCTCATCCGGTAGGGTGGCGTTGGCGTGGCAACGTGACTCGTTTTTTATATATTTTTTGTATTCCGTGACCGTTAGAAGCGCCTGACACATTATGCGACTCACTAATAACATTTCTATCACTACTACCACATGGATAGACTGACTACTACCACATGGATAGACTGACTACTACCACATGGATAGACTGACTACTACCACATGGATAGACTGACTACTACCACATGGATAGACTGACTACTACCACATGGATAGACTGACTACTACCACATGGATAGACTGACTACTACCACATGGATAGACTGACTACTACCACATGGATAGACTGACTACTACCACATGGATAGACTGACTACTACCACATGGATAGACTGACTACTACCACATGGATAGACTGACTACTACCACATGGACAGACTGACTGCTACCACATGGATAGACTGACTACTACCACATGGATAGACTGACTACTACCACATGGATAGACTGACTACTACCACATGGATAGACTGACTACTACCACATGGATAGACTGACTACTACCACATGGATAGACTGACTACTACCACATGGATAGACTGACTACTACCACATGGATAGACTGACTACTACCACATGGATAGACTGACTACTACCACATGGATAGACTGACTACTACCACATGGATAGACTGACTACTACCACATGGATAGACTGACTACTACCACATGGATAGACTGACTACTACCACATGGATAGACTGACTGCTACCACATGGACAGACTGACTGCTACCACATGGATAGACTGACTACTACCACATGGATAGACTGACTACTACCACATGGACAGACTGACTGCTACCACATGGATAAACTGACTACTACCACATGGATAGACTGACTACTACCACATGGACAGACTGACTACCACCACATGGACAGACTGACTACTACCACATGGATAGACTGACTACCACCACATGGACATACTGACTACCACCACATGGACAGACTGACTACTACCACATGGACAGACTGACTACTACCACATGGACAGACTGACTACTATCACTACTACCACATGGACAGACTGACTACTATCACTACTACCACATGGACAGACTGACTACTATCACTACTACCACATGGACAGACTGACTACTACCACATGGACAGACTGACTACTATCACTACTATCACATGGACAGACTGACTACAACTACATGGACAGACTGACTAGTACCACATGGACAGACTTCAATAGTGTGTTTGTGTGGGGAGCAGGCTGTTTATTTAGTCAGGCTGTTTATTTAGTCAGGCTGTTTATTTAGTCAGGCTGTTTATTTAGTCAGGCTGTTTATTTAGTCAGGCTGTTTATTTAGTCAGGCTGTTTATTTAGTCAGACAATGCCCACATTATTCTGATATATTTTAGAATGTTAATTATGTGAACGTCAATGCATAATACCATTTTGTAGGCAAATTATAACAATAAAAATTATTGTTAAAATGGTAATGCATATGTTTTTATCAGACTGACTACTATCACATTTTGGGGGGAGTTTTTATACTTATAGACTATTACAACAATTACACATAAAAGGTTGAAAATTACAATGAAGTGCTTGAAAAAAGCCCTTAAGTTCTTGAATTCAACTTGCCAATGTCTGCATGAATTCCTGCGACTTTGCTCAGCCAAATGAAAGATAAAATAATCTGCTATTTAAATTATTCAGTTTCCTGGCATTTAGTTAGATCTTGTCCCCCGGACAGTAAATCTCAGTCTGCCGCTGGCAAATGTACCTGAATGTTCAACCCTGTGTGTGCGGTGCGTGTAGGGTCTCTTTGTCTACCACTTCGTGTAGCCGTTAGCAATGCTTATGTCTTCGTGTAGCCGTTAGCGATGGTTATGTCTTCGGGTAGCCATTAGCGATGCTTATGTCTTCGGGTAGCCGTTAGCGATGCTTATGTCTTCGGGTAGCCGTTAGCGATGCTTATGTCTTCGGGTAGCCGTCAGCGATGCTTATGTCTTCGTGTAGCCGTTAGCGATGCTTATGTCTTCGTGTAGCCGTTAGCGATGGTTATGTCTTCGTGTAGCCGTTAGCGATGGTTATGTCTTCGGGTAGCCATTAGCGATGCTTATGTCTTCGGGTAGCCGTTAGCGATGCTTATGTCTTCGGGTAGCCGTTAGCGATGCTTATGTCTTCGGGTAGCCGTCAGCGATGCTTATGTCTTCGTGTAGCCGTTAGCGATGCTTATGTCTTCGTGTAGCCGTTAGCGATGCTTATGTCTTCGGGTAGCCGTTAGCGATGCTTATGTCTTCGTGTAGCCGTTAGCGATGCTTATGTCTTCGTGTAGCCGTTAGCGATGGTTATGTCTTCGTGTAGCCGTTAGCGATGCTTATGTCTTCGGGTAGCCGTTAGCGATGCTTATGTCTTCGTGTAGCCGTTAGCGATGCTTATGTCTTCGTGTAGCCGTTAGCGATGGTTATGTCTTTGTGTAGCCGTTAGCGATGCTTATGTCTTCGTGTAGCCGTTAGCGATGCTTATGTCTTCGTGTAACCGTTAGCGATGATAATGTCTTCGGGTAGCCATTAGCGATGATAATGTCTTCGTGTAGCCGTTAGCGATGCTTATGTCTTCGGGTAGCCGTTAGCGATGCTTATGTCTTCGGGTAGCCGTTAGCGATGCTTATGTCTTCGGGTAGCCGTCAGCGATGCTTATGTCTTCGTGTAGCCGTTAGCGATGCTTATGTCTTCGTGTAGCCGTTAGCGATGGTTATGTCTTCGGGTAGCCGTTAGCGATGGTTATGTCTTCGGGTAGCCGTTAGTGTTGCTTATGTCTTCGTGTAGCCGTTAGCGATGGTTATGTCTTCGCGTAGCCGTTAGCGATGCTTATGTCTTCGTGTAGCCGTTAGCGATGGTTATGTCTTCGGGTAGCCGTTAGTGTTGCTTATGTCTTCGTGTAGCCGTTAGCGATGCTTATGTCTTCGTGTAGCCGTTAGCGATGCTTATGTCTTCGTGTAGCCGTTAGCGATGGTTATGTCTTCGGGTAGCCGTTAGTGTTGCTTATGTCTTCGTGTAGCCGTTAGCGATGGTTATGTCTTCGGGTAGCCGTTAGCGATGCTTATGTCTTCGTGTAGCCGTTAGCGATGGTTATGTCTTTGTGTAGCCGTTAGCGATGCTTATGTCTTCGTGTAGCCGTTAGCGATGCTTATGTCTTCGTGTAACCGTTAGCGATGATAATGTCTTCGGGTAGCCATTAGCGATGATAATGTCTTCGTGTAGCCGTTAGCGATGCTTATGTCTTCGGGTAGCCGTTAGCGATGCTTATGTCTTCGGGTAGCCGTTAGCGATGCTTATGTCTTCGGGTAGCCGTCAGCGATGCTTATGTCTTCGTGTAGCCGTTAGCGATGCTTATGTCTTCGTGTAGCCGTTAGCGATGGTTATGTCTTCGGGTAGCCGTTAGCGATGCTTATGTCTTCGTGTAGCCGTTAGCGATGCTTATGTCTTCGTGTAGCCGTTAGCGATGGTTATGTCTTCGTGTAGCCGTTAGCGATGCTTATGTCTTCGTGTAGCCGTTAGCGATGCTTATGTCTTCGTGTAGCCGTTAGCGATGCTTATGTCTTCGTGTAGCCGTTAGCGATGCTTATGTCTTCGTGTAGCTGTTAGCGATGGTTATGTCTTCGGGTAGCCGTTAGTGATGCTTATGTCTTCGTGTAGCCGTTAGCGATGGTTATGTCTTTGCGTAGTCGTTAGCGATGCTTATGTCTTCGTGTAGCCGTTAGCGATGGTTATGTCTTCGGGTAGCCGTTAGCGATGGTTATGTCTTCGTGTAGCCGTTAGCGATGGTTATGTCTTCGCGTAGCCGTTAGTGATGCTTATGTCTTCGTGTAGCCATTAGCGATGATAATGTCTTCGTGTAGCCGTTAGCGATGCTTATGTCTTCGGGTAGCCGTTAGCGATGCTTATGTCTTCGTGTAGCCGTTAGCGATGGTTATGTCTTCGTGTAGCCGTTAGCGATGCTTATGTCTTCGTGTAGCCGTTAGCGATGCTTATGTCTTCGTGTAACCGTTAGCGATGATAATGTCTTCGGGTAGCCATTAGCGATGATAATGTCTTCGTGTAGCCGTTAGCGATGCTTCAGGTAGACGGAAAGACAATTAAAAAGTATCCCATGCCTACCTGGCAGAATCGTGATTATTTGCATCAATGCATTGGCCATTTTGTTTAGAAAATTCCCCGTCACAACTGCGCTACAGAAACACTGCTAGACAAACAAGGCTGTCTGGCTGGTGCCACTTGAATTAAAGGGTAACTACACATTCAGGTTTTCCCAGATTTCCCCTGATGTGGTTTAAGTTGTTGTGGGAATTAGAACATTCAATTCTGTTTTTCTATTGAAAAGTTTTTGAGAGAAAGAAAAAATGGGGGAAAATCAGTCCTCCTCACGTTTTTGTTTTGTTGTCGTGGTATCTCTTTTCTTTGCTGTTACGGTAAATAAATCTAAATCAATGTAAGAACACAGGGGAATGTTCATTTAAAAGATTGCTAGTCATTATTAGCCTGGTTCTATTATGGGACACAGGCCAGGTCATTATAAATTATCACATTTAATTGAGGGAAACTGTATTTACTATCACTGTTGTGGTTGTCTCACCTAGCTACCTTAAGATGGATGCACTAACAAGTTGCTCTGGATAGTGACCATACTATTCCCTTAAAGCCACACAGTGTAAAATACATGGGTCATGTGAACAATGGAGCACATGCATCACATGCTAAGAGACAATGGAGCACATGCATCACATGCTAAGAGACAATGGAGCACATGCATCACATGCTAAGAGACAATGGAGCACATGCATCACATGCTAAGAACACTTGACTGTAAGTCTCTCTGGATAAGAGGGTCTGATAAATGACTAAAATGACAAATGTATGCTGAGATTTCATTCAGGTCTCCCTGTTTAACCACTCTGTTTGTATTTGGCAGAAGAGAGACCCGACTCAGAGAAACCAGAGACGTCTGAACCAGCGAGACGACACCACTGTTCCCAGTGTGGAAAGAGTTATACGCGTTTATGGAGCCTGAAAAACCACAAGAGAACACATGCAGGGAAGAAGCCTTATCACTGCTCTCAGTGTGGAAAGAGTTTTACCCGGTTAGGGAGCCTTGAAATACATAAAAGAATACACACAGGAGACAAGCCTTACCATTGCTTCCAGTGTGGAAAGAGATTTATCCAGTCAACACATCTGAACGAGCATAAGAGAATACACACAGGGGAAAAACCATTCCAATGCTCTCAGTGTGGAAGGACATTTTCCCGGTCAGGGGACCTGAAATCTCATGAAAGAATACACACAGGGGAAAAGCCCTACCACTGTTCCCATTGTAAAAGTAGTTTTAGCTGGTCAGGGCAACTGAACGAGCACGAGAGAACACATACCGGGGTGAAGCCTTACCACTGCTCCCAGTGTGGAAAGAGTTTTACAAGGTTGGGGTCCCTTAAATCACATAAGATATATATACACACACACAAGAGACAAGCCCTATAACTACTCCCAGTGTGAAAATAAGTATTTATCATTAGGGGACATTTAAAAAAGCAAACACTCTGTAGAGAGGCCTTTCCAATGCTCTCAGTGTGGAATGGGATCTGAAAGCGCATAAGAGAATACACACGAGAGAAGCCATTCCAATGCTTGCCGTGTGGGAAGAGTTATACCCGGTAAGGGAATTTAGAAACTTATGAGACACACATGTAATCAAAATGTAGATTTCCAACCTAAATAGACATACCCAAAAGTAACTTCTATTCATGTGTAATTACATTATTCTGACATGCTAAAACTTGGTATATTTGGAAAGAAGACATCTGGGAGATTATGTTGAAATTATCAGAAGATAGGAGTTACAATAGTTCACAAGATCAAGCACACACAAAATACTTTTATTTTTTTTATTTTGGCCCCTGCTCAAGTTCAGAATACACAAGATCAAGCACACACAAAATACATTTTTTTATTTTTTATTTTGGCCCCTGCTCAAAAGATCAATGGAGGGCATTACCTCACCAGTTCTCCTATTACTATGATGTGATTAGCCCAGTTGGTGTTGTAATGTCCATGGGAGGAATTATGGTGTGTTATTTTTCTATCATTGTAAATTGTGAGAGATTGAGCTGACATTTATTATTTCATATATATTGTTAATTGGATTTATATTGAAATAATGCTCTCTTTCATCCTGTTTCCCTCTGTACACAGACCACTTGTATACTCTGGTTCATCATTAAAACTCCTACTGTTAGACTGAGCTTCTGTGCCTGTTATCACTCTTTGACCGGGTGCTCAAAAACCTCTATAAGCACATGGCTACTTAAAAACCTCTTAAGGATCGCCCCCTTTTGTTTTTTCAATTTTCGCCTAAAATGACATACCCAAATCTAACTGCCTGCCTTCTTGGTACCATTTGAAAGGAAACACTTTGAAGTTTGTGGAAATGTGAAATGAAGGTAGGAGAATATAACACATTAGATCTGGTAAAAGATAATACAAAGAAAAAAAACAACTTTTTTGTACCATCTTTGAAATGCAAGAGAAAGGCCATTCCAGCCCATGTGCAATTTAGATATTGGCCACTAGATGGCAGCAGCGTACATGCACAGTTTTAGTCTGATCCAATGAACCATTGCATTTCTGTAAAAAAAAAAAATTGTATGAAGACTGCCAAAAATGTGCTTAGTTTGTTAATGAACTATTCATGTTCAAAACTGTGCACTCTCCTCAAACAATAGCATGGTATTCTTTCACTGTAACAGCTTCTGTAAATTAGACAGTGCAGTTAGATTAACAAGAATGACATGTCTATGTCCTGGGAAATGTTCTTGTTATTTACAACCTCATGCTAATCGCATTAGCCTATGTTAAATCAACCCACCAATCCTTAAGTTAATATGCATTTGCGCCTGGAGCATTTGACTGATTGGCGTTACACCATCAAGAGCAGTTTGAAGAAAGTGATTCTGGGCCACTGACCTGTGGACAGAAATGTTTATACTTGCACTATTCCTGCCTTATATTGTTTTACCTATGTGTTATAGCTACTGCTATAACAGCTATCTGAGCAGCTAACCGATCGCTGCAGCTGTACATAGTCCATCTGTAAATAGCCCACCCAATCTACCTACCTCATCCCCATACTGTTTTTATTTACTTTTCTGCTCTTTTGCACACCAGTATCTCTACTTGCACATCATCATCTGCTCATTTATCACTCCAGTGTTAATCTGCTAAATTGTAATTCTTCGCTACTATGGCCTATTTATTACCTACCTCCTCATGCCTTTTGCACACACTGTATATAGACTTTCTTTTTTTCTACTGCGTCATTAACTTGTTAATTGTGTTATTGGCTTGTTTATTGTTTATTCCATGTTTATTCCATGTGTAACTCTGTGTTCTTGTCTGTGTCACACTGCTGTGCTTTATCTTGGCCAGGTCGCAGTTGTAATTGAGAACTTGTTCTCAACTGGCCTACCTGGTTAAATAAAGGTGTTCTCAACTGGCCTACCTGGTTAAATAAAGGTGTTCTCAACTAGCCTACCTGGTTAAATAAAGGTGTTCTCAACTGGCCTACCTGGTTAAATAAAGGTGTTCTCAACTGGCCTACCTAGTTAAATAAAGGTGAAATAAATAAAAACATTTAGCTCTACCAAGAAGTTACTGGATGATAAATCATGGTTGCTTTGTATTTGTATAGTTGAATGTTTATAATTTAACATCAAGTCATTTATATATATTTGTATATTTGAATGTCTATCTCTTTTTCTTAACAGGTGCATCACGATTCTGTCTGTCTGTCTGTCTGTCTGTCTGTCTGTCTGTCTGTCTGTCTGTCTTTGCTATACAGTCATTTTATTGAACTATGTAAATAAAATGTTCACGTGCTCATAAAACGTGCATGTTGTTTGGGACCGACACATAAAACGTGCATGTTGTTTGGGACCGACACATAAAACGTGCATGTTGTTTGGGACCGACACATAAAACGTGCATGTTGTTTGGGACCGACACATAAAACGTGCATGTTGTTTGGGACCGACACATAAAACGTGCATGTTGTTTGGGACCGACACATAAAACGTGCATGCATAAAACGTGCATGTTGTTGGACCGACACATAAAACGTGCATGTTGTTTGGGACCGACACATAAAAACGTGCATGTTGTTGGGACCGACACATAAAACGTGCATGTTGTTTGGGACCGACACATAAAACGTGCATGTTGTTTGGGACCGACACATAAAACGTGCATGTTGTTTGGGACCGACACATAAAACGTGCATGTTGTTTGGGACCGACACATAAACGTGCATGTTGTTTGGGACCGACACATAAAACGTGATGTTGTTTGGGACCGACACATAAAACGTGCATGTTGTTTGGGACCGACACATAAAACGTGCATGTTGTTTGGGACCGACACATAAACGTGCATGTTGTTTGGGACCGACACATAAAACGTGCATGTTGTTTGGGACCGACACATAAAACGTGCATGTTGTTTGGGACCGACACATAAAACGTGCATGTTGTTTGGGACCGACACATAAAACGTGCATGTTGTTTGGGACCGACACATAAAACGTGCATGTTGTTTGGGACCGACACATAAAACGTGCATGTTGTTTGGGACCGACACATAAAACGTGCATGTTGTTTGGGACCGACACATAAAAACGTGCATGTTGTTTGGGACCGACACATAAAACGTGCATGTTGTTTGGGACCGACACATAAAACGTGCATGTTGTTTGGGACCGACACATAAACGTGCATGTTGTTTGGGACCGACACATTAAACGTGCATGTTGTTTGGGACGACACATAAAACGTGCATGTTGTTTGGGACCGACACATAAAACGTGTTGTTGTTTGGGACCGACACATAAAACGTGCATGTTGTTTGGGACCGACACATAAAACGTGTTGTTGTTTGGGACCGACACATAAAACGTGTTTGTTGTTTGGGACCGACACATAAAACGTGCATGTTGTTTGGGACCGACACATAAAACGTGTTGTTGTTTGGGACCGACACATAAACGTGTGTTGTTTGGGACCGACACATAAAACGTGCATGTTGTTTGGGACCGACACATAAAACGTGCATGTTGTTTGGGACCGACACATAAAACGTGCATGTTGTTTGGGACCGACACATAAACGTGCATGTTGTTTGGGACCGACACATAAAACGTGCATGTTGTTTGGGACCGACACATAAAACGTGCATGTTGTTTGGGACCGACACATAAAACGTGCATGTTGTTGGGACCGACACATAAACGTGCATGTTGTTTGGGACCGACACATAAAACGTGCATGTTGTTTGGGACCGACACATAAAACGTGCATGTTGTTTGGGACCGACACATAAAACGTGCATGTTGTTTGGGACGACACATAAAACGTGCTTGTTGTGGGACCGACACATAAAACGTGCATGTTGTTGGGACCGACACATAAAACGTGCAATGTTGTTTGGGACCGACACATAAAACGTGGGTCAATTGTTGTTTGGGACCGACACATAAACGTGCATGTTGTTTGGGACCGACACATAAAACGTGCATGTTGTTTGGGACCGACACATAAAACGTGCATGTTGTTTGGGACCGACACATAAAACGTGCATGTTGTTTGGGACCGACACATAAAACGTGCAATGTTGTTTGGGACCGACACATAAACGTGCATGTTGTTTGGGACCGACACATAAAACGTGCATGTTGTTTGGGACCGACACATAAAACGTGCATGTTGTTTGGGACCGACACATAAAACGTGCATGTTGTTTGGGACCGACACATAAAACGTGCATGTTGTTTGGGACCGACACATAAAACGTGCATGTTGTTTGGGACCGACACATAAAACGTGCATGTTGTTTGGGACCGACACATAAAACGTGCATGTTGTTTGGGACCGACACATAAAACGTGCATGTTGTTTGGGACCGACACATAAAACGTGCATGTTGTTTGGGACCGACACATAAAACGTGCATGTTGTTTGGGACCGACACATAAAACGTGCATGTTGTTTGGGACCGACACATAAAACGTGCATGTTGTTTGGGACCGACACATAAAAACGTGCATGTTGTTTGGGACCGACACATAAAACGTGCATGTTGTTTGGGACCGACACATAAAACGTGCATGTTGTTTGGGACCGACACATAAAACGTGCATGTGTTTGGGACCGACACATAAAAACGTGCATGTTGTTTGGGACCGACACATAAACGTGCATGTTGTTTGGGACCGACACATAAAACGTGCATGTTGTTTGGACCGACACATAAAACGTTGCATGTTGTTTGGGACCGACCACATAAAACGTGCATGTTGTTTGGGGACCGACACATAAAACGTGCATGTTGTTTGGGACCGACACATAAAACGTGCATGTTGTTTGGGGACCGACACATAAAACGTGCATGTTGTTTGGGACCGACACATAAAACGTGCATGTTGCTTTGGGACCGACACATAAAACGTGCATGTTGTTTGGGACCGACACATAAAACGTGCATGTTGTTTGGGACCGACACATAAAACGTGCATGTTGTTTGGGACCGACACATAAAACGTGCATGTTGTTTGGGACCGACACATAAAACGTGCATGTTGTTTGGGACCGACACATAAAACGTGCATGTTGTTTGGGACCGACACATAAAACGTGCATGTTGTTTGGGACCGACACATAAAACGTGCATGTTGTTTGGGACCGACACATAAAACGTGCATGTTGTTTGGGACCGACACATAAAACGTGCATGTTGTTTGGGACCGACACATAAAACGTGCATGTTGTTTGGGACCGACACATAAAACGTGCATGTTGTTTGGGACCGACACATAAACGTGCATGTTGTTTGGGACCGACACATAAAACGTGCATGTTGTTTGGGACCGACACATAAAACGTGCATGTTGTTTGGGACCGACACATAAAACGTGCATGTTGTTTGGGACCGACACATAAAACGTGCATGTTGTTTGGGACCGACACATAAAACGTGCATGTTGTTTGGGACCGACACATAAAACGTGCATGTTGTTTGGGACCGACACATAAAACGTGTTGTTGTTTGGGACCGACACATAAAACGTGCATGTTGTTTGGGACCGACACATAAAACGTGCATGTTGTTTGGGACCGACACATAAAACGTGTTGTTGTTTGGGACCGACACATAAAACGTGCATGTTGTTTGGGACCGACACATAAAACGTGCATGTTGTTTGGGACCGACACATAAAACGTGCATGTTGTTTGGGACCGACACATAAAACGTGCATGTTGTTTGGGACCGACACATAAAACGTGCATGTTGTTTGGGACCGACACATAAAACGTGCATGTTGTTTGGGACCGACACATAAAACGTGCATGTTGTTTGGGACCGACACATAAAACGTGCATGTTGTTTGGGACCGACACATAAAACGTGCATGTTGTTTGGGACCGACACATAAAACGTGCATGTTGTTTGGGACCGACACATAAAACGTGCATGTTGTTTGGGACCGACACATAAAACGTGCATGTTGTTTGGGACCGACACATAAAACGTGCATGTTGTTTGGGACCGACACATAAAACGTGCATGTTGTTTGGGACCGACACATAAAACGTGCATGTTGTTTGGGACCGACACATAAAACGTGCATGTTGTTTGGGACCGACACATAAAACGTGCATGTTGTTTGGGACCGACACATAAAACGTGTTGTTGTTTGGGACCGACACATAAAACGTGCATGTTGTTTGGGACCGACACATAAAACGTGCATGTTGTTTGGGACCGACACATAAAACGTGCATGTTGTTTGGGACCGACACATAAAACGTGCATGTTGTTTGGGACCGACACATAAAACGTGCATGTTGTTTGGGACCGACACATAAAACGTGCATGTTGTTTGGGACCGACACATAAAACGTGCATGTTGTTTGGGACCGACACATAAAACGTGTTGTTGTTTGGGACCGACACATAAAACGTGCATGTTGTTTGGGACCGACACATAAAACGTGCATGTTGTTTGGGACCGACACATAAAACGTGCATGTTGTCTGGGACCGACACATAAAACGTGCATGTTGTTTGGGACCGACACATAAAACGTGCATGTTGTTTGGGACCGACACATAAAACGTGCATGTTGTTTGGGACCGACACATAAAACGTGCATGTTGTTTGGGACCGACACATAAAACGTGCATGTTGTTTGGGACCGACACATAAAACGTGCATGTTGTTTGGGACCGACACATAAAACGTGCATGTTGTTTGGGACCGACGTTAGTCTGGTGTCTCGCCTCAGACCTGCCTACCATGGGTTACCCTACCAGTAGTCTGATAGACTACAGACAATATAGCTCTGAGGGTCCTCAACACTACCATGGGTTACCCTACCAGTAGTCTGATAGACTACAGACAATATCGCTCTGAGGGTCCTCAACACTACCATGGGTTACCCTACCAGTAGTCTGATAGACTACAGACAATATCCCTCTGAGGGTCGTCAACACTACCATGGGTTACCCTACCAGTAGTCTGATAGACTACAGACAATATAGCTCTGAGGGTCCTCAACACTACCATGGGTTACCCTACCAGTAGTCTGATAGACTACAGACAATATCGCTCTGAGGGTCCTCAACACTACCATGGGTTACCCTACCAGTAGTCTGATAGACTACAGACAATATAGCTCTGAGGGTCCTCAACACTACCATGGGTTACCCTACCAGTAGTCTGATAGACCACAGACAATATCGCTCTGAGGGTCCTCAACACTACCATGGGTTACCCTACCAGTAGTCTGATAGACCACAGACAATATCGCTCTGAGGGTTCTCAACACTACCATGGGTTACCCTACCAGTAGTCTGATAGACCACAGACAATATCGCTCTGAGGGTCCTCAACACTACCATGGGTTACCCTACCAGTAGTCTGATAGACCACAGACAATATCGCTCTGAGGGTTCTCAACACTACCATGGGTTACCCTACCAGTAGTCTGATAGACCACAGACAATATCGCTCTGAGGGTCCTCAACACTACCATGGGTTACCCTACCAGTAGTCTGATAGACCACAGACAATATCGCTCTGAGGGTCCTCAACACTACCATGGGTTACCCTACCAGTAGTCTGATAGACCACAGACAATATCGCTCTGAGGGTTCTCAACACTACCATGGGTTACCCTACCAGTAGTCTGATAGACCACAGACAATATCGCTCTGAGGGTCCTCAACACTACCATGGGTTACCCTACCAGTAGTCTGATAGACCACAGACAATATCGCTCTGAGGGTTCTCAACACTACCATGGGTTACCCTACCAGTAGTCTGATAGACCACAGACAATATCGCTCTGAGGGTTCTCAACACTACCATGGGTTACCCTACCAGTAGTCTTATAGACTACAGACAATATAGCTCTGAGGGTCCTCAACACTACCATGGGTTACCCTACCAGTAGTCTTATAGACCACAGACAATATCGCTCCACCAAACGGCTGGTACCCGGCCAATTTGCAGGGCCCGAGTTGAGTCCGAGAAGGCAACTGAAACAGAGGAGATAAATAATTATAGAATATTGAAAAATGATAGCCATCGCCTAACCTTCATATGCATTTAATGTAGAGGCGGGAAAATAAAATAGTAAGGTGGAGGACATGAACACTAACAACATACCGTTGGAGAGAGTCTTTTCCAAGGATAATGGACGACTTCCCCTTCGTTGTTTTGAACCGCCCCTGAACGATCCTCTCCTGGTGTCGGGCAGGGTAGATCAAGCGCTGTTTGTCGAAGTCTGGCAGCACCAGCCACAGTGCCACCAGACCGTCTACCCTGCGGTCCGACAACCCCTGACAGTTCCTCACCCCCACCAAGGCCCTGGCAAGCCTGCGGACATGCTGGTAGCCTGGCATTGCATCAGGGCCTTTAGTCTCCTCCTGAAGATAAAGAGATAATGTCCTACATTTAGGGGTAACACTTAAGATGTTTCTACAAAGGAAATAGATGTTATTTTACATTGTGTAACTAACAGAAAATCACACTGATGGATTCTTTTAAAATGAAACTCTTGTGTTGTGAGCTTTCTAAAATGTTTGCACTCAGCCGATGGCATCCTTGTTATTAAACACCCCAAACTTGTCTTGAGTTTGTCTCAATTCCTTATTTAAAAGAGGTTGCAATAGCATGTATTTTTTTACCAACACAAAAGGTCAAGTATAATTACCTCTGAATCAGAGGAGTGGTCAGGGTGAGGAGAACTGTGTCGACCAGGGGCCTCAGGAGAGGTTCCGTCTTCATGGGCGGTGGGACTGGATGGCCCAGACCTGGGTGCGTCAGCGGGTTCCCCTGACAGAGGTGCCGCTGAGCTGGAGGACAGGGCGCTCATACAAGGGACATGAGGGATGTGGACTGTCGGGTCTACATCCTCCTCCTGAAAGCCTCCTCGTCGAGCTGCTCGACGGCGGCTGCCTCTTTCGGAAGGTCAGGGTCCCCGCTGACATCCTGCAGCACTCTGCCAGTCTGCGAGTACAGGTACTCCACTCCGAGGAGTTCCCCTATGAAATAAAAAAAATTAAAAGCAGAGTAGAGAAGTGTTAATGGGATGTAATTAATGCAACTGATGTAAATGTTCATTCTCTTACTTTGACTTACCTGTGTACTCGCTAGGCTTGGAGTCGTCCTTACCTGTGTACTCGCTAGGCTTGGAGTCGTCCTTACCTGTGTACTCGCTAGGCTTGGAGTCGTCCTTACCTGTGTACTCGCTAGGCTTGGTGTAGTCCTTAATCTGTTCCTTGCCAAGCACCCTTTGGCTGCTAAGTTTAAGGATGTGCTGCAGGTGGCCACTGTAACAGAGCAGGGGCTGCCTGTTCTTTCCCTCCACTGCTGCCTGCGCACGGTCCTCGTTCCACCTCACCAGTCCATCCAACAGGAATGCCTGGAAATGCATTGCATTTGCCCTGGTACCTGAGAGAACAATGCATGATTAGGGTGGGAGAGCTGTTGCTGTTAACATTAAACATTAAGCTCCACAATGACAATTACCTGGGATGAACCGGTTGAGGTGGAGATGGAATGACGAAACCTCTGCCTCGGTGAGGCCGACCATCCCGTGCTTCCCCTCCAGCTCAGACCTCTTGGCCTCCAGCAGTCGGCAGACATCGCCTGCATCCCACTCAAAGATGCAGGCTGACAGCTGCCGCATGAAGGGACCGTAGAGCTGGTGGCTCTCAGTGGTGACACCTGACGCGAACCGCCGCATCAGGTGCCAGATGTCCAGCCGAACCACCAGCTGGTCCCAGTCATTGTACATGGCAGCTGTCTTTGATCCGCCGAAGCTGGAGCAGCAGTCTCGGTCCACGTACATGAGCTGGGGGGGCGCCACCCCGGCGAGCCGGTACCGTTCCATGAGACCAGCCGCCATGGGGAGCAGGCCCTCGCTCTCACCGGCAGTGAGGACACTGACGAGGACCTGCCCATGCTCGTTACCGACGTTGGTAACCCAGGCGGCTGTGTCTGCAGCGGTACCCGCAAGCTTTTTAGTCACCTGGAGACAAATACACAAAGACAGAAAGGTAAAGACATTATTTAAATATAGATATAAAAAAATCAGACATGACTCATCTTCACATTTTTAAGTGAAAACTCACCTTCTTGGTAGAGTCCATCTTTAAGATGGACCCAAAGACGGAGGTGACCCTGGCCTTCACCTCGTCCAGCCGCGATAGCACGTCATGGCTGTAGACTGTCAGAAGCCAGACGGGTGAGGGCACCGGGGGCATCTCCGGTGGATCAGTGAACTGCCGCCCAATGTCTAAAGCCAGAAACTGCTTGCACTCGTACCGTATACAACTCCGCATCCAGGACTCGCTGTGACTTTCACACAGCTTGCTGTAGGTCTGTGACGCACTGTTCCCCAAAGTGCGCGACCTCAGCATCCTCACAACCCGCAGGTCACAGAACAGCCTAGAGAGAGAGAGAGAGAGAGAAAGCATATGAATGACATGCATTCATTTAACTTCATTACTAACTAACAAAACCTTGTGAACTTACTTGTATGTCAATATTGCTGGAAACTGGCAGCGATGCCGAGAGTCCAGCTGACTGACAAGGTCCTGTGACCACCCCGCGACCTTCTTCTTACACCTGCCGCATTCCAGGTACTCAGTGGCCATGAGATACCAGCGGTCGATGTCCAAGACCCTCCGGATGGTCTTGTAGAGCCCAGCCTTGCACAGTGTGCCTCTGCACCCAGACTGGGGACATGCCAGCTTGTATGTCCATATACATACGGGCACCCAAAGGAACAGCTGACATGTGAAGAAGGGGTCGGGGGGATGCGGGCGGATGATTGTAGATCGGCCGCGGTTGGGGAGGGTTCCACCACGTGACCAGGTCAGTGGTGAGTGTCGACTTCCCAAAGCTGTTCCTGGTGAACAGCGTGCGGCCGATCCACTGCTGCTGCTCCTTGGTGAGAGATGAACGCCAACTCTCTGGAAGCAGCAGCTGAGTGAGAGGAGAGAGTGATGGGGGAGAAGGGATGGTAATGTTTCAGAGAAACGGACAGGGAGAGAGTATGCAGGAGACAAGACAACTGTGTCCAATGTTTAATATCTTAACAATGTGGAGTAATTACAGTTGATGAATTTACCTCAGCACTTTCTGAGGCGGGCCTTGGAGGCAGGAAGGACTGCCGGGGCAAATCCTCCTCTTCGCTCCTCCCTAGTAGGGCAGGAGCAGGCGCCGGGTCAGGAACCGGGGCAGGGACCGGGGCTCGGTCATTTGGAGGCAGAGGCCGAGGGAGCGATGGGTGGAGCTGTAGGGCTACGGCTTTTGCAGTGACACAGAAATAAATAGGTTAAATTAATGAATAAATGCTTGCATAAATGAACAGACATATTACAAATGTAGATAACAGTGATTAAGTTAATAGCCCAATTCCAACATGCCCAGATGAATATCAATCAGTGATAGGATGTAACAAAATAATTAAATGAGTGTTGGTCAAGTTTGAGTGTAAAACTTACACTTATTAAAATGGAAAATAGAAAGTCATGATTACGTGACATACAGGATGACAGCTACATGCAGGATGACAGCCACATACAGGATGACAGCTACATACAGGATGACAGCTACATGCAGGATGACAGCCACATACAGGATGACAGCTACAGTGGCAAGGGAAGATATTTAACAGTGCATACATGCAGTGACTCTCCTCTAAAACCCAGATGACTCTTACCAATACATTTCCTTGGGCTGATGATAGGGAAAAATATTTAAAATACTTTAATACATGTCAGCAAACACTTGAACTGAATAATTATCAAATGTCCAATTAATAGTGATGTAAAAACATACATGTGTCTATGTCAGCAGCTGCTTTGACCAGCTCTGCGTCTGATAGATCTGTTGGCGGCAGTGCTGGTCGAGGGAAAGACACCCCTATTTCACGTGGAGAGAGAAAGGATTGTGAGCTACACAGCTTATCAAAACATGTTTATTTTTTATCTTACATGTGAAAATAGACACTCACCTTGAATTGCAGGCTGAGAAGCAATGAGTTTCTTCATCTTCGCCTGCAGTTCACCTGGGGCGAGAGAGCGCCTCGAAAGGAACGCAGAGATCGCAGGACCAAGAGGCCTTTGAAATCAAAACAGCAAATATGTCACCATTTCCAACTGTGTGGAACAAGTAGAATTATATTTTCCTTTAAGATATGTAACACTTACGTAGCCACACTCTTGGGCCGGGCGTTACTGGCGGGGATGGTGCTGGCTGGGCGGGCCTGGCCACAGCAGCTACCCCCTCCCTGTCTCTGCGCTGAATGTAATCAATCAAGGCGGCCATCGCACTCCCAGGACAACGGGGTGTCTGCATCCTCATGCTCCTGACATATCTGTGTGAGACACAGCAGAGGGAACGTTTCCGATGTAAAATGTTGCATAAAAAACACTGACATGAACATAGAAAACACAAAAGACGCTCGCCCCTTACTTTATCCTGTCTGCACCCGTAGCCTCATACAGGTCCTGCAGCGTGTCCCACTTGTACTTCCCAATGCCGACAAGGGCCTTGCCCTCCTGGCCTGAAATCAGCACAGGAACCAATTAACTGTCAGAGCAAAAGAGTTCCATCTTACATACAATGAGGAAGGAGAATCAAACAAACTCACCTGGCTGTGAGGACAGGACTTTAGCTTCCTCGTGTGCCCGGTTGAACCTGACCATCTCAGCGAAGGCCGGATAGGCGCACGAGTAGCGAGTCAAGGCGTCCTTGTTGGCCATCAGGGGATGCTGGGAAACACTGCGCTCTCGCTCCCTCTCCTTCTGATGCACCGTTACCAGGTGCACCATATAGCCAGGTGCGTCATTCTCCATCATCCACTTGAAGGTCTGACCCCGGTACTTGCCGAACTGAACCGTGCACCGGCTCAGGACGACCATCTCTGCACCGGGGTCACCTCCCTCGGAGACGACACGGGCTCGAGCCTCTGCTTCCACTTCCTCCCACTTCTTAGCCCTCACAGGAGGGCCCTGGGCACCAGAAGCAGGGGGGCCGTCAGCGGCCACTTTAACTGCCTGCGGTGTGGCCTTGAGGACCAACTCCTGTGAGGGTGTGAACCGGAAACTAGGATTTTCCATCTTAGGAGACAAGAAGAATAGTGACAGCATAACCGTATTAGATACACATAAAGAACTTACTTCATTCAACTACTTCAAACGCCATCAAAAAAATGAAGGAAAATAGACAATTAAATAGTATAGAATTCCAAGTTTGAGTTGATATAGATGTTAGCTAAGGTTTTACAGTAGCTAGCGATCTACAGATGTTGTTAAATTACACAGTTTGGGTAGCTCCTGTAGTCAAACAATTCGGTTGGCTAGACGTGTTAATGTCATATTTCATCACATTTATAGTCCTTGATGTGGATTTCTTTGCAAATTAAGCGAAATTACCACAGATACTCACCGGGTAGGTATGATCAGAGCTACAGTAGCTAGCGATCTACAGACGTTGTTAAATTACACAGTTCGGGTAGCCTCTGTAGTAAAAAAATGCGGTTGGCTAGAGGTGTTAATGTCATATTTAATCACATTTATAGTCCTTGATGTGAATTTCTTTGCAAATTAAGCGAAATTACCACAGATACTCACCGGGTAGGTATGATCAAAACAATGGCTGACGGAAAATATTTTTGGGGTGGTCAAGTTACATGGTCAAGTTACGTTCCAGGACTTTCGGAGATTGATGATTGGCTGAAAAACATTTGAAACAAGCTAGACTTTTCATTGGTGGGTTTTTGCTCTCTTTCTCCAATTTGAAACAAGCTAATGCTCTGATTGGAGGAGGGTATTTGGAACATTTGAAACATTTGAAACAGAGAAGAACGCGCTGAGAATAGCGAAAGGATGACACGCAAATCCGTGAAGCGCTCCTTATTTTCCTCACACGTCGAGAAATTGGAACCAAACAGAGAAGATTGGGCGGTAGTGACCCGGGGAGAATAAATGGTCCATTCCCCTCAGTCTAGTCTAAGGAGGAGGGGAAATGCTGGATGAGAGAAGAAGCTCAGTCTACAGTAGAATGACAGGAACATTTGTGAAGCCTTCCTTATTTTGAAATGGGGAGTGAGACAAGGTTGCAGCCTGAGACCAACTTTATTCAACATGTAGACAAATAATTGGCGAGTTAGGCACGGTCGCAGTCTGACTTCAACTTTATTCAAAGTTTAGAAATGAATTGGGGAGTGAGACAAGGTTGCACTCCGAGTCCAACTTTATTCAATATCTACAAATGAATTGGAGAGAGACTTGGGTTCAATTTTAGTCCAGTTGTATTAAACACAACAAACTTGAATGTCACAACATTTTAAACAGACATCAAAGTCAGACTCAGACTCTCTCTCCCTCTACTAATTGGGGAGTTAGTTATAAGTATCCTTGGCCAGGCCATGTTGCAGAAAACGGGGGAAGGGTGGGAAGTGGTCGGGGCAGGGGGACAAAGACTTGGGGAGGAGCAACTAAAAGCAGCAGGTGAGGGAGGGGTTACAGACCAAGAGTCCTGAATCAGTAAAGGCTTTGTTTTTAAACTATATTTTAGTCTAAGATCAATCTTTAAAAAATCTCAAGTCAATTCTATTTCAAGTTCTACATCTCCAAATAAAGTTGAAACATCACAGCAATATTCTAGGGGTGGTTTTTGAGGGTCTGAACTCTGTTTGACCCCAACCATGACCAGAACCTTCAGAGGGGTTGTGATCTATATATGAGGGCCTCTCATAACTTTGTATTGTGCTCGCTTTGGCAGCACATATACTAAAATTGGATCGATACAGAGAAGATTAGCATGGCCCCTGCGAAAGGATGACACGCAAATCCGTGAAGCGCTCCTTATTTTCCTCACACGTCGAGAAATTGGAACCAAACAGAGAAGATTGGGCGGTAGTGACCCGGGGAGAATAAATGGTCCATTCCCCTCAGTCTAGTCTAAGGAGGAGGGGAAATGCTGGATGAGAGAAGAAGCTCAGTCTACAGTAGAATGACAGGAACATTTGTGAAGCCTTCCTTATTTTGAAATGGGGAGTGAGACAAGGTTGCAGCCTGAGACCAACTTTATTCAACATGTAGACAAATAATTGGCGAGTTAGGCACGGTTGCAGTCTGAGTTCAACTTTATTCAAAGTTTAGAAATGAATTGGGGAGTGAGACAAGGTTGCACTCCGAGTCCAACTTTATTCAATATCTACAAATGAATTGGAGAGAGACTTGGGTTCAATTTTAGTCCAGTTGTATTAAACACAACAAACTTGAATGTCACAACATTTTAAACAGACATCAAAGTCAGACTCAGACTCTCTCTCCCTCTACTAATTGGGGAGTTAGTTATAAGTATCCTTGGCCAGGCCATGTTGCAGAAAACGGGGGAAGGGTGGGAAGTGGTCGGGGCAGGGGGACAAAGACTTGGGGAGGAGCAACTAAAAGCAGCAGGTGAGGGAGGGGTTACAGACCAAGAGTCCTGAATCATTAAAGGCTTTGTTTTTAAACTATATTTTAGTCTAAGATCAATCTTTAAAAAATCTCAAGTCAATTCTATTTCAAGTTCTACATCTCCAAATAAAGTTGAAACATCACAGCAATATTCTAGGGTGGTTTTTGAGGGTCTGAACTCTGTTTGACCCCAACCATGACCAGAACCTTCAGAGGGGTTGTGATCTATATATGAGGGCCTCTCATAACTTTGTATTGTGCTCGCTTTGGCAGCACATATACTAAAATTGGATCGATACAGAGAAGATTAGCATGGCCCCTGCGAAAGGATGACACGCAAATCCGTGAAGCGCTCCTTATTTTCCTCACACGTCGAGAAATTGGAACCAAACAGAGAAGATTGGGCGGTAGTGACCCGGGGAGAATAAATGGTCCATTCCCCTCAGTCTAGTCTAAGGAGGAGGGGAAATGCTGGATGAGAGAAGAAGCTCAGTCTATAGTAGAATGACAGAACATTTGTGAAGCCTTCCTTATTTTGAAATGGGGAGTGAGACAAGGTTGCAGCCTGAGACCAACTTTATTCAACATGTAGACAATAATTGGCGAGTTAGGCACGGTTGCAGTCTGAGTTCAACTTTATTCAAAGTTTAGAAATGAATTGGGGAGTGAGACAAGGTTGCACTCCGAGTCCAACTTATTCAATATTACAAATGAATTGGAGAGAGACTTGGGTTCAATTTTAGTCCAGTTGTATTAAACACAACAAACTTGAATGTCACAACATTTTAAACAGACATCAAAGTCAGACTCAGACTCTCTCTCCCTCTACTAATTGGGGAGTTAGTTATAAGTATCCTTGGCCAGGCCATGTTGCAGAAAACGGGGGAAGGGTGGGAAGTGGTCGGGGCAGAGGAACAAACACTTGGGGAGGAGCACTAAAAGCAGCAGGTGAGGGAGGGGTTACAGACCAAGAGTCCTGAATCATTAAAGGCTTTGTTTTTAACTATATTTTAGTCTAAGATCAATCTTTAAAAAATCTCAAGTCAATTCTATTTCAAGTTCTACATCTCCAAATAAAGTTGAAACATCACAGCAATATTCTAGGGGTGGTTTTTGAGGGTCTGAACTCTGTTTGACCCCAACCATGACCAGAACCTTCAGAGGGGTTGTGATCTATATATGAGGGCCTCTCATAACTTTGTATTGTGCTCGCTTTGGCAGCACATATACTAAAATTGGATCGATACAGAGAAGATTAGCATGGGCCCCTGCGAAAGGATGACACGCAAATCCGTGAAGCGCTCCTTATTTCCTCACACGTCGAGAAATTGGAACCAAACAGAGAAGATTGGGCGGTAGTGACCCGGGGAGAATAAATGGTCCATTCCCCTCAGTCTAGTCTAAGGAGGAGGGGAAATGCTGGATGAGAGAAGAAGCTCAGTCTACAGTGAATGACAGGAACATTTGTTGAAGCCTTCCTTATTTTGAAATGGGGAGAGTGAGACAAGGTTGCAGCCTGAGACCAACTTTATTCAACATGTAGACAAATAATTGGGAGTTAGGCACGGTTGCAGTCTGACTTCAACTTTATTCAAGTTTAGAAATGAATTGGGGAGTGAGACAAGGTTGCACTCCGAGTCCAACTTTATTCAATATCTACAAATGAATTGGAGAGAGACTTGGGTTCAATTTTAGTCCAGTTGTAATTAAACACAACAAACTTGAATGTCACAACATTTAAACAGACATCAAAGTCAGACTCAGACTCTCTCTCCCTCTACTAATTGGGGAGTTAGTTATAAGTATCCTTGGCCAGGCCATGTTGCAGAAAACGGGGAAGGGTGGGAAGTGGTCGGGGCAGGGGGACAAAGACTTGGGAGAGCAACTAAAAGCAGCAGGTGAGGGAGGGGTTACAGACCAAGAGTCCTGAATCAGTAAAGGCTTTGTTTTTAAACTATATTTTGTCTAAGATCAATCTTTAAAAAATCTCAAGTCAATTCTATTTCACGTTCTACATCTCAAATAAAGTTGAAACATCACAGCAATATTCTAGGGGTGGTTTTTGGAGGGTCTGAACTCTGTTTGACCCCAACCATGACCAGAACCTTCAGAGGGGTTGTGATCTATATATGAGGGCCTCTCATAACTTTGTATTGTGCTCGCTTTGGCAGCACATATACTAAAATTGGATCGATACAGAGAAGATTAGCATGGCCCCTGCGAAAGGATGACACGCAAATCCGTGAAGCGCTCCTTATTTTCCTCACACGTCGAGAAATTGGAACCAAACAGAGAAGATTGGGCGGTAGTGACCCGGGGAGAATAAATGGTCCATTCCCCTCAGTCTAGTCTAAGGAGGAGGGGAAATGCTGGATGAGAGAAGAAGCTCAGTCTACAGTAGAATGACAGAAATTTGTGAAGCCTTCCTTATTTTGAAATGGGGAGTGAGACAAGGTTGCAGCCTGAGACCAACTTTATTCAACATGTAGACAAATAATTGGCGAGTTAGGCACGGTTGCAGTCTGAGTTCAACTTTATTCAAAGTTTAGAAATGAATTGGGGAGTGAGACAAGGTTGCACTCCGAGTCCAACTTTATTCAATATCTACAAATGAATTGGAGAGAGACTTGGGTTCAATTTTAGTCCAGTTGTATTAAACACAACAAACTTGAATGTCACAACATTTTAAACAGACATCAAAGTCAGACTCAGACTCTCTCTCCCTCTACTAATTGGGGAGTTAGTTATAAGTATCCTTGGCCAGGCCATGTGCAGAAAACGGGGGGGGAAGGGTGGAAGTGGTCGGGGCAGGGGGACAAAGACTTGGGGAGGAGCAACTAAAAGCAGCAGGTGAGGGAGGGGTTACAGACCAAGAGTCCTGAATCATTAAGGCTTTGTTTTTAACTATATTTTAGTCTAAGATCAATCTTTAAAAAATCTCAAGTCAATTCTATTTCAAGTTCTACATCTCCAAATAAAGTTGAAACATCACAGCAATATTCTAGGGGTGGTTTTTGAGGGTCTGAACTCTGTTTGACCCAACCATGACCAGAACCTTCAGAGGGGTTGTGATCTATATATGAGGGCCTCTCATAACTTTGTATTGTGCTCGCTTTGGCAGCACATATACTAAAATTGGATCGATACAGAGAAGATTAGCATGGCCCCTGCGAAAGGATGACACGCAAATCCGTGAAGCGCTCCTTATTTTCCTCACACGTCGAGAATTGGAAACCAAACAGAGAAGATTGGGCGGTAGTGACCGGGGAGAATAAATGGTCCATTCCCCTCAGTCTAGTCTAAGGAGGAGGGGAGGAAATGCTGGATGAGAGAAGAAGCTCAGTCTACAGTAGAATGACAGGAACATTGTGAAGCCTTCCTTATTTTGAAATGGGGAGTGAGACAAGTTGCAGCCTGAGACCAACTTATTCAACATGTAGCACAATAATTGGCGAGTTAGGCACGGTTGCAGTCTGAGTTCAACTTTATTCAAAGTTTAGAAATGAATTGGGGGAGTGAGACAAGGTTGCACTCGAGTCCAACTTTATTCAATATCTACAAATGAATTGGAGAGAGACTTGGGTTCAATTTTAGTCCAGTTGTATTAACACAACAAACTTGAATGTCCCAACATTTTAAACAGACATCAAAGTCAGACTCAGACTCTCTTCCCTCTACTAATTGGGGAGTTAGTTATAAGTATCCTTGGCCAGGCCATGTTTGCAGAAAAGGGGGGAAGGGTGGGAAGTGGTCGGGGCAGGGGGGACAAAGACTTGGGGAGGAGCAACTAAAAAGCAGCAGAGTGAGGAGGGGTTACAGACCAAGAGTCCTGATCATTAAAGGCTTTGTTTTTAAATATATTTAGTCTAAGATCAATCTTTAAAAAATCTCAAGTCAATTCTATTTCAAGTTCTACATCTCCAAATAAAGTTGAAACATCACAGCAATATTCTAGGGGTGGTTTTTGAGGGTCTGAACTCTGTTTGACCCCACCATGACCAGAACCTTCAGAGGGGTTGTGATATTATATGAGGGCTCTCATAACTTTGGATTGTGCTCGCTTTGGCAGCACATATATAAAATGGGATCGAACAGAGAAGATTAGCATGGCCCCTGCGAAAGGA